>NC_081415.1:474714713-475014713 GCF_030272615.1 Cryptomeria japonica | reverse complement strand
ATAAATTAATCCTTTTTGTAATAAATTAATCCTTTTTGCATGATTGAATGGTAAATTTATTAATTAATTAAATATGCAAGGATATTTAATAAATTAAAATGGGATAATTGATCAAAATGATATTATTGGAAATGATTTGATTAATTAAATAAATATTTAATTAATATTGAGTAGTTGATTTGCCATGTGATATTTGATGATTTGAAGAATTAATAATGTGTTCAAGATTGATTTAATTGCCTTTGGTTAGGACCTTGGTGATGTTGTCGAGATTAGGGGCCCATGGTTTAGATGACCAATTTTAGGGTATTATAGCTACCGATTTTTTTTTTAATATTTTTTTTTTTAATAATTTTTTCTTTTAAATTACATTAACCTAAAACCAGTAAATTTTATTTTCAACCAGAATTTATTTCCAATCAAATTTATTTCCAGGGAAATTAATTAATACATATTTTCTCCAAAATAATATAATAAAACAATTTCCCTTAACTTTTAATAACACAATAAATTTAATTAATGGTTCAATTTATTTCTATAATAACTAAATAATTTCACAGAGATGTACAGCTATTGACAAAACAACCATAGCCAAATATTGAAACCAAATCCAAACAAGAGGGAATATTTTCTCTGGTAAAACCCATTTTCTACCAAAACTTGCTATTTTCAAGAACAGTAAGACATCTTGGCAAAATTTTGCTAGAATAATCTTTCCAAAACTTCACAAAACTTAATCTACAAACACCCAGGACATAATCTCTTTCCATAAACTAAAATAAATTTCAGGAATGAATTTTAACCAAGAACATGAAATAAGCAGAAAGGATTTTGGATTTGACAAATATTATACACACACATCATTCATAAAGAGGGAAGAAATAAAATATTTTCTTAAAACAAACAACCAGAAGAAGCCACCCAACCTGGTATAGCTTTCCTGGAAGAACTTTGTAGGAGAGATTAAATCTTTCAACAAGCTTCCAATAATTTTTCTTCACCAAAATCTCTGCCTCTTTCTCGTGACTTCCCCCAAAAATAAAAAGATATATTCCCCTTTTAAACTAAAATTCTAGGTTGCATATATTTTTCCCAAAAACCCTAATATTTAATTTTAGTAATTAAAAGCAATTTTATTTTTCTTTTCTAATTCCTAACAAAGGAATAAATTAACATGCAATAAGCAAAAATCATTTTTTTCTTTTCTTTTCTCATGTAAATTAATTAATTTTCTAAAAAAAGAATTAAAGCAATACTTTAATTCTAATTTATTCTTTTATTCATTTATTTATTCTGTTATTCTTTTATTTATTTAAAATTCTAGGAAACAATAAATGAAATTAATCTAATTTATTTTTCACTAAAATTTAAATAAAATATATTTCTAATATCATGCAACTTGCAACTTAATTTAATAACTTCTTTTAATTAATTAAATTTATAATCTCAATGTATAAAATACATAATTCAAAAATAACAACTATGAGATAACTCCATAAATTTAATTAATTAATTAAATCCACTAAAACACACAAACTGAACAAACCCCAAGCAAAGACTCAGAAAAAGTCAAAAGACAATACACAAAGGCCGAACAAACTGACAGGACGACCAACTGATGACACTCACAAGAGTGTAACTGGTTAAAATAGGGTCAACTACTACCTCCTCCACTTCCATTGGACAATATAAGGCACGCTCAGACCTGTGAAGCTAGGTGGAGACAATACCCCGTACTTACCCGGTACTTGTACCTACAATATCCTACATCACCGAACTACACATGCATATATACAATATAGAAAACACGACATACACACCGATGAAGGAGAATCACGACGTCAACTGTCTCACCGGAGTGAGTGAAGGAAAATCGTCCCCTTGCATCCAATACACTCGCAGACACGCAACATATAATTTCCCATTGCATAGATAAAGTAAAGTGTCAGTACATAGCAATAATCCATAAAATGCCATAAATCACAAGTACTGAAATACTTCAAATAAATTATGCATCTCATATCCAGATAAAGCATGAAATAATGTCATATAAGTCTGAATAACACATCATGGTAAGGTATCCACTAAAAGTAAACAATAATAAAATATGAGTCTAATGAGTTCAAATGAGGAGGGTACTACAAGTTTCATTTTGAGTTACCAAATAAAGGATTGCAGAGTTTCAAGAATTTCATTAGCCTTCCTTTATTTGCTAGATGAAATGGGATTTGTGGTAAGCCCATAAGGCATAGAAAAATTCTTCAGAGACCATTTAAAATATTAAGTGAGTTCAATCTACCTTTAATTTTATATCCATCTACAATGTGAGCATTATAAATTTACTTTTGATGGCAAAATTGAGCCACTCTAAGTCGATTCAATGAGTTGAAAGGTTGTAATTCCAAATGGTGGTGGCTTGGAGAATCTTTAAGGTGGTATACTTGAACAAGTGGTGGTTGAAATAAGTTAATTGTTTCCCATATATGTAGAGAAACTAAGATCTACAGGTAATGGCATCATTCTACAAGCTATGCAACCAACCTCATCTATGGGATATGGCTCTAGGTTTCAAACACGTTGAATGTGAGAGAACTTGGCCTTGTAATTGAGAAATAATGTGTTTAGAAATAATTGAGTCTTAATAGCCTTGGGCTTAACAAATTACCATTTAATATGAAATTATATTGGAAATGTTGGAATGCTTTGATACCGGGAGTAAACTAAGAGTGGGGGGGTGAATTTGTTTACTAACAGAAATCAGAACTAATGCATATCAAAATCTTTTAACCAGAGAAAAAAGATACCAACCCAATGAAAGATAGAACATGAAATCATAGTACACACAAGCACCAATATTTTTGACGTGGAAAACTCGGAAAGGGGAAAAACCATGATGGGAAACCCTACCCACAATTAGATAAATACTCTGCAGTAGTATTGTATATAATTACAATGGGGTCTACACTTGCAGAAAAGCCAACCGCCTAGAGCGCACTGCTCATCACAAAGGGAAGTCTCGCTGACTTACATAAACATCAGACTACAATCCACAAAGAATGAGTTTTGAAAGTAGCATCTACTAATGCTTGATACAGTTCTAGTTAAGCATAGATGTCTGCTCTGTAATACAAAACCTTTCAAACCTTCACTGGAATGATATGACTCTATTCGCACATAATCCTTACCCTGATAATGAATACATAACCATTATCCATCCATACCATCATCCCAATTACATGAATAAGTCTCCTATAAATACAAAGCATCAACCTTATTGACAAGGTCGGCTAAACCCTAAACCCATAAACCCATAATTTCAAAAATTACATCACACGATACCACCGAACTAATATTATGATTTACATTACATAGCATGGACCTAATTCAAGTATCCAAACAATTATATCCACCAGAAATTCCTCTAAGACCAAAATCCAACATGCTTCACCAATCGGTAGAAACCCTTAGTGAAATAACATAAAGTTTAACCAGATCCAAATAGGACCATCATAATAGCACGCCATCTAATGTAAAGTCACCAAATGCTCAAGACACAATCAAGAAACACCTTTAGCATGATAGAAACCGATTCCATAAGCCGAACCAAAATCCACCGACCAAATCATCAAATATTACTTATCGGTAAAGCTAAAAGCTAGTTGATACCGGTAAATACCAAAAGCGATAATAGCCAGAGTACCAAATCATGAACCAATAGAATATAGAAAGCATATATAATTATCCAGAATAAGCATCCAAAACCGACTCCAGAGATCTGATCATACCGGATCATAATCATAGCCAAAACCAAGATGATCACCAAGACTAACCAGGATACATTGTTGACATTAATGACAACATTTAACCAAATCCAACATATTGCCAACAGGAAAGTGGTCTAAAAGGACAAAATATAATAAAGGTTTCACTAACAATTAATAACAAATAACAAAGGAGAAAATATATTATAACATGGTTGAGATGCTTGAGCATTATGTCAAACCCTACTATAAAATTATATCAAGTGTTTTGTATCATATGATCTTTGTGGTGGCTATTCAATTAGGATCAAATAGTCTGAATTCATTGCACATAAAGAACCATACCTTTCTTTTACCAATTGTCCATCACATATGCAAGACCTCACATTAATTGCAATTCATTTAAATCACATTTAATTCCTTGCACACAATACAAGTGAATACACACATTGAATTAATCTGCCTCCAAAGTGTAGATCTCTCAATAGCATCATTTTAAGCATAAATATTAATAACCTTGAAGAAATAATTTTTATTGTTAAAGTGTTCATCACATTAGTTAGTGGCATGACATCTTTGTTCAACTAAGTGTTGATCTTAATAGGCAAGAGATAGGTGAAAAAATCACATTAACCTACTTCATGGTTACTTAATGAAAATAACTTGAAGGCAAAATGACACGACACACTAGGAAAAGCTTCTCTTACAAAAATAGAATGTCAAAACTTGCAAACTAAAGTTAAGTGCCTTAAATGTAGTAATTTTGGGCTAGGTTCATTAAACCTAGAACATTCCAAGAGATAAAATTCATAAATAAGTGTTGAGAGTCACCTCCTCATGATCCAACTTATTTAGAGTGAAATAACTATTTTGCAAAAAAACATCACTTGATTCAAAACTTCCTATCTAGACATTAAGGTAGACATGTCTCCTTTTTTTATCATAGATTCTCCCTCTACCAAATTCCTTCGGGGGTTATGTGACCTCCATTTCCCAGTGGGGAAGGGGAAGCATGTTAGGTAGAGATAGCTATTGGTTGATATAATAATGAGATTTCTAGTAAGGTGGTCACATTTTTGCTTGAAAGATCTTTGTAAGAGCAGATTGAGAAAATTTTCTAAGAGGAGATTATATAAGTTTTCCAATCTTTGGAAACTTTTGAAACACTTTTTTAGTCCCAGCCCCTAGAACTTGAAGAAGGCTTGTGTGAGAAGAATTATCATTTATGTTATTGGCCTTGCAATTAACAATTCTATGTTTCCTTTCCTCATTTTTTCTAGTAGTCTATGAGCCATTGACATGTTAATAAGAGGGTTTGTATAAGGAGAAACTAAAGGAAAAATATTGAATCTTATACTCAAAAGAATGACAATGATGATAAGTGTTTGGAAAGTCCATGCAAACAATGTGTTGAGAATAACTCATTTGACCAATCTAGATATCTAAAGTTTCTTGTAGATCCTTGGAAAGGTCTACCTAAACATGAACTTATCAGTGAGGATGAGACATATAGAATTGTTCATGTACAATACAAACCACATTGTTTAAGGCAGGGGCAACATAGCTAATAAAATCTTAGAATGATAGGGATAACTCGTGGAACTCAACCTAAATAAAGAATCAAAGAAATGATAAATTATTAGGTCCATCTTTTGAAGATCAAAAAAGAGGAACAAAACAAGCCAAGGGCCATGATTGAGAATAGATTCAACATAGTTAGCTTTAGCAAAGGAAAAATACATATTTGGTAAAGTTTTACAAAATACTAAGATGAATCCCCATGTGTGGACCTAGCCTTGTTGACCCATTCTTTGAGTATTATTTTTGGGGGACCCTTCTTACAAAATACTCTATAAAGGTAAAAAATTTAAGTGATCAAGAAACATTATCAAATTTAGAAATAATAAGAATAATATTTGGAGGTGTTTTAAGAGACACATCTCATGAAACACCTTGGGAATAATTTTTTGAGGATGCCTAAATAGGGGTACCATTAATAGTCACCATTGATTCTTTAGCTCCAACAACAACAATTGTTAAAATATGGAAGGACAAGGCCATTTAAAGGGGAAAATTTATCACACTTGTGTGGAATCTTAAAGAGTGTTGAAATAAATGTACAAACAATAGCGAATCTTACTTTTGAAAGTAATATGATACGAACAACCCAAAAATACTAGCAACGCCAATATTCAACGTAGATAGTATTGAAATTATAATCATCCCATACACTATATGTAATGGTGAGAAATTAGGGTTAGGGTTGAATTAAGATAACAAAACCACTAAATGTCCTAATTTATCATTACTTTAGGGGAGGGATATAATTTGATAGATCTGGGCTTAATAGACCAAGATTATGATCAAATTCCAAGCCTCCTAAATGGGGCTCTTTCTTCCCTAAATTGAATCAAATTTGAATTGTTAAAGAATAGGGTAAAATAGTGAATTGTTGAACCAATTTTATAGAAACAGTGAGCTACAGATGTTGTGTGGAGCCACCAACTTGGATTTGAGTAGAAGAAGATGATTCAGATATGTTCCCAAAAGTTTGGCCTAATTTTTCAGGATTGTGCTGCTCCTCACCCTGGTCCTCAAAATTTCTCACCATTGAAAGATGAACCTATTCATCTCTACAAATCCTGTCGATCCTCCTGAACGTAGCTATGTACTTGGTCCTGCACATAGTGAAAAGGGGGAAATGTTGGGAATAGGGGTTTTCCTTAGGTCAAACCCCGATTTTGGAGTTAACCTTGAAATTGAATTACAATTGTAAATGAAGTACTACAGTAAAATACTTTCCTTTTGAGGGAAAGGCTGAAAATGTATGAAATACTAATGATATACCTTTAATATAGTTTTCACAAGGAATTGGGGTTTCATGTAGATAGTCTTCATGAAAAAATAGAACATGAATGTCATCTCCAATGCTTGATTCTTGACTACACTTCTAATCCATTGCTTGATAGAAGACTGATTGCTCACTCACTTGAATGTAAGATCTCAATTTGGTCTCTTAATGTGATAATGAATTTGAATTAGGTTTTGAATGAGAGGGGTAGACTTCATTTTATACTTGTTGGTTGAAAAACAAAATGAATTTTTGACACAAGTTGACATGAGATCTAGGTCCCCGCCCACATTAGGTGACTGTTATGAGGCCCCAAGATGGGCCCTTTTTGAGAGGACCATGGCGCTGGGCACCCTAGTCCTAGAAATCAAGGCTCTGGGATCAAGGGGAGATAGTGTAGAAAGTGAAAAGTTGTTGATGCAATGGGAGAACAAAAACTCACTTCAACAACCACCTGAAACACACTTCTAGCGCTACACAAATTTGACTTGAAACAACAAATATTAAGAATTGAACACCAATTTTGTGCAAACAAAAGCTTGAGATTTTCTATTAAACTTTTAATAGCTTTTCATTACATAAACTTGAGCCTATTGGCTTCACATTTCATTATCCCAATCTGATATGGGTTTGCACATAGATGTGCAACAAAATACATTAACAACAACAAAGGGCTTCTACCAAAAAGCCTTCTTCAAACTCTCCACCTAAAGCCACACCTACAGCTAACAAATTAAATTTTCACTCTAAACAATCCCCAACACTCAAACTTTCTCCTTAGAATCTCACCTCCCAAACAAAACCACCCACACACACTTCCAAAAAAACTATTCTGAAATGCTACCACTACCCCTCCTACCAAAAAACCCCCACAAAACCTCTCTTAAAAAAAGGAAAACTAATCACATTTACTAAATAAAGGGTCTTATGCAAGACTCCACTACCCTGAGGATATCATCCTTATTCTAAAAATACTCCCCACTACTCCTAGCCAGTCACACTATTTTTAAACTCCCACTACCTACAAAGTTAGAGCGTATCAATGCAAAAAAAAAAAAAATCAAATCAAATTGGGGATCCTCCACGTGGATGCCCTGCATTAGTTGTGTTTGATAGTTGCTGTAAGTAGAATAAATGGTTTAGTTATCTCTTAGAGGACAAAATGCCAAAGTGAAGCCTAAGTGAGGATAAAATTGTAGGTGAGTGCAATTTAGGACACTACATTTAGCCCCCACTTTAGCGAGAGAATGAGACTAAGCATACTCATGGTAAAGTACAAAGGTTTTCATTGAAAACTTTTATCAAGACATCAAAGAGACAAGAAACACTAAGCCCCCAGGGACTTTAAGATTTTACTACTTCACTATCAAGATAAAAGGGACATCAAAAGAGGAAAAAGAGAGAATCATGGCTGCTAGCCTAGTAAGGTTCGCTTAATATGAGTCGTGAAAAAAGAAAAATACCAAATTACAAAGCAAAAGGCTCAGTTTGCAAAGTAACTTGAGTATCAAAACATTTTATGGTGTGTGCATAAACTGAAACATTGAGTGGAGTGTATGCCCCCACATTAAAGCAATTGCATACACCTCATCAAGAGCAATTGATTTAAGGTAGCATGCATCCAAAAGATAAGGATGTTACCACAATGATATGCCCCCAAGAATGGGAAAATCAAAGGATAATGGTCAAAAAACATAAAACACATAAGGGGATCCACTAACTATGGGGTCACTCTTCTCTTATGATAAATAATATATATCATGAATATTTATATTGAATTTACCTCATCCCTCGAAAGTAGTGAAACCACAAACACAATGGAAGAAGAGCACATGTGTCTTTTGAGTCAACATGGAAGACACCAAAAGAGATCTCAACGCCTTGCATCATCCTCGAGTATACAATAGAAGGGACAACAAATAGAACAATTGAGATACCAATAGAATAATGTCATAACAAATTTGTCTTGTTATTACCTTGCACCAATGAAGTGACAAGAGTCATCCAAAGAGAACCTAACATAACATAAAAACACATCATGGGGAAAGTACATTACAAACAAGCAAGAGAGGAGAGATAATCTACAACACGAATGAATCTAATCAAGCAAATCATCCGCCTACCAATCTTGTTGAATATTATTTTGGGAAGGTGTACAAGATGTAAGAGGAGAAACTTCAAGCACAGTAGATGGACCTACTGCAAGTTCCAAACAATGACCATGCTCTAATGATGAGTCACTTTGTTAGTTACTAGGAGCTAGGATTAATTATTTTGAAAACTATTTAGATAAATCATTGTCAACATCAACAATCTCATACATATAATCATAATCATTAGAATCAACATTGCTAGCATGAACATCATCATCATCCATTTCTTCATCAAGATTAATAAAAATAGGATCTCTAACATGAAAAGAGCATGAACCATCATTTTTCTTAAGCATTTTTAGTCTTGGTGATTTAGGTTGAACTTCCTCCCTAGGGTTAGGCGAAGGTTGGACAAATGGGACCAAGTCAACATTTGGTGTCTTCGGGGAGGAAATGGTTTGAGAAGAAAGTTCACGAGCCTTAGCACGACATCTTCGTTGGTGTTCTCTCACACAACCGTTTCTTTTAGTTTTAGTTGAGGGTTGTGAAGGTTGAGGATCAATGGACATAGGTTGGTTTTCTTCCTTTAAAGGAGGAGGAATGGGGGAAGGTCTACTAGGTTGAGAAATAAGAGATGCCAAGTGCTCCTTTGTAAGATGTAGGAGGCAGGACTGTGACCTATATGGAAGGAATAGAAGGTGTGGGAAGTGTAGACACCTAAAATTGTCCTGACATAATTAAATAAATATTTCATTTATTTAATTATTTTATCCTCAGCCTTCTATTAATTAAATAGATTTTATTTATTTAATTAATTCATTCATCCTTTTCTAGCCTTTCTCTATTTAAATAAATATTTTTATTTATTCAAATTATCCTTTCCCTAAATTAATAAAATATTTTAATTATTGAATTGGTCCCACTACCTTTATTAATTAAATGGATATTTATTTATCTATTTAATTCATTAGCTTTTTCTCTCCATGGCACTTTTTATTTGTCTCTTAATTATTCTACCTACCCCCTTCATATTTTAGTATTTTCCTACCTACCCTTTAATCCTAGCTGACCATTTATTCTTTTACCTCTTAATCTTATCCCTCCTTTTTTCTAAAGTGTCTTCTACATAAGAGGATTCTTTTATCCTTTCAATCCTAATAATAATCTTAATGTGTCTATCAAGCCTTCAAGCAATCAAGCAACTTCACAACCACAATCTATTCTTTGTTGAGCTCTTGTACACATACAAAATCTGAGAATAAATATATTAAACAAGATCAATGGAGATCAAACCATACTTGGCATGTGAATGGTATTATTGTTTCATTTATTGATTTGCATGTTGTTAGGTTTCTTCATTGGTGTATGGTGAATGCTTTATTGTAGAACTAGGATTTTGTTGTGGTTGGATCTTTTGTTAGTTTTGCAATAGTTTATCATCATTATTTTTCACCATATACAAGAAGGATACCAGGTCCATCACAAGGAGGAGGAATAGGTTTAGGGTCTCTAGGCTTACTCAAAGATAATATCATCTCATTTTTCTACTTTTGATTAGATATAAAGAGAGCATCACTTCAAGGCTTAAGAGACTCAAATTATTTAGGTGAAGAGTAATCAAGGGTCAAATTGCCATGCCTCGCCATGGGTTGGTACATGCTATGATTAATTATAATGATAGTGCCATTATGAGGGAATTTTAGACATTTATGAACAACAAAAGGGATCAATTTTATGGAAGAGAGCCAAGGATGTCCCAACTTCACATGAAATTGATCAGACGTAGGAATGATAGCAAAAGTCACATCTAAGCACTTGGTACCAACCTCAATAGGAAGAGTAATAGAACCAATAGTAGGGCATGTAATACCCCTTTCCTAGTGAGACTCTTTTTGACCTCGTTGACCATGGTTTACTTTTCAATGGCTTATGCGGAAGGTTGATACATTATGATTGTGATATTTTTATCTAGGTATTATACTTTGGAGTGTGATTTGGTGAATATGATTATGCATTATTGCTTATTGAGGAGTAGATGTTGATTAGGCACTATTTCTTTGAATAAGTAGTTGTTAACTCTACTTATGCATTGTATTTTATAAATGATGAAATGTTAATTTTATTTGTGTTACTAACAATGGACTAACACATTTACTTCATGTGTGAGTTGCACTATGTATATGTCATCATGTATGTGTGGAAAGTGTATGAGGTGTGAGGAGATGATTTTCTGTCACTCACTTTGATGAGACAAGGAAAGTCATGATTCTCCTTCACCGGTGTGTTTATTGTGTTTTTATATGTGTGTGTGTGTGTGTGTGTGTGGTTTAGTGATACAAGAATTGAAGGTACAAGGTGTTGGCAATTGACACTCAATTGGTTGGTTTCACTATGTTGTCATTGATGGCAACATGGTATCTTATTTCGGCTTCATGTTTTGGTTCAGTTGTGTACCGACGGGTACTTCACAGGCACTTCACTGGCACCAGCACCAATAGGACAAAAGGATGTCTTTGGTTACAGGAAATGCAGGCCAACATGGTTAAGAATATGGTTATCAATATTGGAGACCGACATCTCTTAGGTCTGGCATCGGCAATTGTTCTTAATATTTATGCATTCATGTTATCTAGCTGACATGTAATTTGATATTGTAATTATCTTTGTAAGTCGTAATAAGGCATGATAAGTTGTATAGGATATATAGGTCAGTTGGATTAATTCATTTTGTGATAGATGTATAAGAATAACATATAGGAGATTATGGATATGCGAATGTGATACAATACAAAATATATCAGAGAGATTATGTATGTGGGGATATTCATGTAAGGGTTATTCTGGTAAAGGGTTTAGGGTTTCAAACTGGAACAAACAAAGCTTAAACCGAAACTGTATTCTGGCATAGAAGATGCTATCTTAGTAGTTCAACACTTCTCTGGATTGTAGTCTGGATTTATATGTAGTTAGCAAGGCTCCTTTTGTGATTGAGCAGTGTGCTCTAGGTTGTAAGCCTTCCTGAAAGTGCAGGCCCCTTATATTTTGTAATATCTCTTCATATGGCCAGTGGATTGATATTGTGGGTCACAAATCCCGCCATGGTTTTTCCTCTTTGAGGTTTTCCACGTATAAATCTGTGTGTTATGATTCTCATTTATGTGATTGGCTTATTGGTTGCTTTACTTATTTCAATTTTGTATGTACTAGTATACCGGTTGGTGTATGCATGTTTTAATAAGGCTAAAATTGATCATTTTGGTATAACACTGATTCACCCCCCCCCTCTTAGTGTTATCAGATTCCAACACAAGGTACCGACTCTACCTGGCTCACAGGTCTGAGCATATCTAATTAACCCGATGGAATTGGAGGAGATGGTTTTAAGGCCCTAATGTCATCCCTAACCTTGCTTGATTGTGACCGTGGTTAGTCATTTGTGAACCCTATCAGATCACCAAGTAGGCCACTTTTTCGATGTTGGTATGTGGGTCATGTCTTTATTTTGTTTAGTGGAGTTTGCGTGTTTTTTGTTTTGTGATTTGTTATATCCTTCTAGTGTGTTATATGTGAAATTAATACCACTCTGAGAACCCCAAATAGGAAGGCTAGGGAAATGACAATATCTCCACACTATTTTCACCATTAAACACCTATTTCTAAACTACTTTAATTCCCAATACTACTTATTGTTCCAAAAATTTCAAATTCGATATGTATGTTTATTTGATGCATGCAATAACCAACAAAAACTCATTGTTGGTCGTAAAATGGGCTTTGTACTACTTGCTAAGCTACGTTGGTTAAGTATGTTAGTGTTGTCGATGGTAGTTGTCCATTGCACGGCGGTTCCCCACGGGCGGTAATCGTAACCCTCGACCGTGTCTTTATATATGCTCGTGTACTTGTTGTTGAAGACACAGAGGCAGAGAATGATTATTGTACTAGACATTTTGGCATTAATGAAAGCATTGCTCCGAGTTTCGGGTTACTAGTCTATCCTATGGTTATCATCTGACTGTTGATATGCAATATTAATAACACACCCTAGGGGTAAACATCTGGCACCATTGTCATCTGAATCTGGGTAGCCACGGAGCATGAATGGCCTACGAAGGATAATGGGCCAACCCATTGGCAATAACATTGAGGGGGATGATAGCCAACTGAGAGAACTTTACGAAGGGGAGAACGCATTGACAGGCGACTTCATGATCCAGTTCTAGGCGGCTATAGAGACTTTCGTAAGAGGGGAGGCTACACAGGAAGACGTACCTGAGGGTGTAGTCTGGGACGCTCTCAATGTCAATCCGACATCAAATAGGTTGTTGCATCAACTCCACAAATATGAGAGGTCAAGTATATATTATCTTAAAAAATATAGATTACATACAATCCTTACTTTCTCATCTTCAATCTTCACTCCTTTAGTTTTTGCAAATAGAGTTTTCACTCTAGCCCATAATGTTCCATTTCTACCACCATTACCCTTGTTTATATTGCATTATCACTCTCTAAATGAGGCAACTGAGTTGGTTATTATATTTGAATTCTTGAATGCCTCCCTTGGATAAATCCAAGCATTTAAGCATACAAAAATATTGGTTGTAGCTCCATTACTCACTCTTTACGAACAACTAATTTGTCCTTATGGACACCTAATTTGTCCTATTTGGCAAGGCAATTACTATCTTCATTTGGAGGTGTTATAACTATCCAAAACAACATTACAAGTATCCAAAACAACCTCATTGGGAGTTGGGCAACCAAAACAACCTTAACCTTCAAGAGTTTCTTCCAATAAATGGTAACTTCATGTCAATAAATAATTAGTTACCTATCCCCCAATAAAATTAATTACCATACTAGTAAAACTCTGATCATAAAAAAATTACAATTGATAGTGAATTTCTCATCTCTTATGATTGATTTACAAACAATATTGGGATTAATTAAATACAAAGGGTTTACAAGGTTGACGGCACATTAATCCTAACAAGATTAGCACGTTGGGAATCAAGTATATATCCACTAAATTCCCAAAAGATAAAAGTCAAGCTTGTAAACTTGTGGTCTATCCACATGGATAAGATCATCGCTTGTTTAACATCTTTGAAACCCACTTTGCAAATTCTTTGTCAAGTAAGTTAGGGTGTTGAGACGTACATTATCACAAGATGTTAAAGAATTCATTAGACCTCCAACTTTCCATTTAGAGGGGAATATTAGACACAATTTGGGGGATTGATTTTTTCATGAGGGCTATATTGTGTTGTGAATGTATGGGACAATGGTTATCCCTTACAAATTTTCATACACAATGCCAAACATTATTGCCTGCCTAGAAGTAATTAGATAAATGCACTCATTAGATAATACCATTTCAAAGATCCTTAGATGGGCAACTTCCATCCTACTCAAATCAAAATTGGTGATTCATGATATTAGAAATGGAATGCTTCAAAAAGTTATAGCAATCTATCAATATCTTAGGGTTGTGTAGAGATTTATACAAAGCATGTGACCCAAAGAAGTTCATTAACAATATGAAGATGGAGCAAAATAGGTTAGGTTATAAAACATGATTTTAGTGAACTTGAGGGCTTGATCATAAATTGTGTTAGTGACTTCGACAAGAAGATGAGAAGGGATAGATGGTTGAATATTGGTTTGGGAGAGAGAATGAGAATTTTATAGAATCCAAATTATCCTAGAATATTTTCAGATATCGTTGATCCAATTGAGAGTATGCAGAAACTTTTGAACAATGATGAGATAATTGAAAAATTACCAAAGAAGCAAGTGCTTGCAAAACCAAGAAGGGAGGAAGCAAAGCGAGAAGCTTCAATGCAAATTTTAGAAGAGAGACTTGTTAGAGCGGCTTCATTGTCAATTACAACAACAATGGAACAACAAGTGTTGAAAGAAGGACCTTTTAAAGTATCATCACCTTTTTTGTTTTGTCCATGCACATACAAGTGTCCTTGAAGGAATCCAGGCTGAAACCTATCATTTGGTTGACATTGATGCACAAAAGTTTGATAATTTATACCTCCAAATGACCCTTTGCTTGCCACAATTGCCTCTCCACCACATCAGAAATTGTTCCTAGTTCATCCACAACGTTGGACAAATTTGAAAAAGATGACGATGTCAAAAATGTTACAGAAAGGGTTTGTGATGAGTTCTTGACAAATGATAACTTCATTCAAAGTGAGAAGTTCAAAGATTTGCCTTGATGATAGATATTAGAGAAAGTATTACATAGGAATAAAAAAATTAAAAGGCAATCTTGATACTCTTGGAGGACCTATTGGCGTCGCTCCTCACGCTGGGTTTCCTCTTACCTTAGGGTAATTTTGGGTTAAAGTGTATTATCATGAATAAAATAAATTTGGGATGAATTGAAAAAAGACCCCTATATAATTGAAACAAATAAATCAACTTCATCAAGTTAGCCAATTAAATTAACTCTCTCTCTCTCTCTCTCTCTCTCTCTCTCTCTCTCTCTCTCTCTTCTCTCTCTCTCTCTCTCTCTCTCTCTCTCTCTCTCTCTCTCTCTCTCTCTCTCTCTCTCTCTCTCTCTCTCTCTCTCTCTCTCTCTCTCTCTCTCTCTCTCTCTCTCTCTCTCTCTCTCTCTCTCTATATATATATATATATATATATATATATATATATATATATCATACGGTGATTTAATTTGGTGTTATATTGGAGGAAAAGAATTTGACCTAATATTGATTTTGGGTAATATTATATCTTTATGGCTCTGCACGCAAAAGAATCCTTTCTCAATTCTCAAGCGAAAAATGCGATTCATGAAAAAGCTCCGCACAAAAATCCTACGAGAACTGCAAAGTGGTTTATTGCCCTGTCTCTACACCATGGGCAAAGCAAGGTGGATCACTTACCTGCAGAGCAGAGAGTCGGAGATTTTCATTCCATAGTAGAAAAAACAATAGCACAACAATCCTTTTTTGCAAAAACAAAATATGTGGGCACAATGATGGGCAGGGCTCCCCCTCCTCCACCAAGAGATGGTAGCCAAGGATGGCAGAAGGTCAATCTCCGCAAAAGGAAACCAAAATTCCCTGTGAGCGGCGCAAACTGCATCCCTATGGGCAACATTCGCCATCCCAAGAATAGGGCATATTACCCTAATTCCCCGCATTCATCGGAGGAGGGTTTCATAAAACCGGCCCATCACAATCTCAATCATGGAAATCCTTCTAGCAAGCACCCTAAGACAAATAGTGTCAATGATAATTAGCGTATTCCAGCAACCCTAGTTAATCAAGTCAAATATGCTCAAAATACTCATAATTGAAACTCTCCCAAAAGGCAATATCCGAGAGCTCGATCCCCGCATCCTTCGCCTAAGGAGGAAATGTTGTTGGTAGAAATTGATTATAAGACACTTGTGAGGCACCAAGAGAAATGCAAAAAATAGTCTTTCTTTGTGAGATGGATAGGCATAGGTTCCCAAATCGAGCAGATTGTTGAATGGTTTATGTCGTCTTTCACGGACCAGGTAAGTATCATTATCCTCCCTGAAGATTTCTTATGCATAAAATGTAGTAATTTGAAACTAAAAAATGAGTTTGTGAACAGAAACATCCCCGAGTATAAGGGCTTCGAGTTTGAATGTTGGGACTAAGAGCTTCTATTTGATCCATCTTGATTAAAGTCTTTTGAGGTAAACAGAGCTATCGTAATCCCTAACTTACCTATAGAATACCAAAACATTGAGATCTTGGAATTAATTGGTAATAAATTAGGTAATTTAAGAGAGGTTAAACAAATCCCCTGCTCATTTCCAAATCAATTCATCATCGTTGGCATGGATATCAATGCAAAATCTTTAAAAAATATTGATCTGAAACTCAATAAATAATCTATTAACATCAAACCGACCTTTTACACTGGCCCCTTTCTCGAGGGTGGACTCAATGTAGCATCGCCCTGTAGGCCATTTCCCTCAATAAATTTACCCAGCAGCATGGAGAAACCACAAGATGTTCAGGTTAAGTTCAATAATGAGATCAGAGGATTCATAATTGAGGTATCTCCAAAGGGAATGTCCAGTAGGGAGACAATCCCCACAACTTTAACACCCAAATAGGTGGACAAGGCTATGGAAGTTGGAGATATTTTAGGCAGAGTAGAATTTGAAGAAGGAGAAATAAGGTAGAATCCAAGAGATGTGGAAGGTCTTAATAAGAATATTAAAGGTAGGAACCCAAAGGAGTTTGGTGCATCAATCAATGATACTAGGGTAAATGAAGCTAGCCCTGCAGATGGGAAGTCATTAGATAAGAACACTATCTCAGGACAACAAAAGAATGAGGTAACAAGGCTCTTAATTGAGCAAACAACTTTAGTAAGGGAATCTCCAGTTAGTCAAAGGATGGATAGTGAACCCAAGACATGGGAAGAAGCATATGCAGTGGTAGTAGCAGACAAAACTTATTCTCAAAAAGATGGGTCAAGTGATGAAGAAGCCTGAAGACAAAAGCAAGTGGAAATGGAAGTTAATATAATCACTAATTATATTGGGGAATCAGTTGTTGATGATCTTATGGAATAGTTTGTCGATGAAATTTACGACAATGAAGAACTGGAACAACATAAGAGACTCCTAATTAAAGACCTTGAGGACTTGGTTAGATTTGATCTGGAAACAAAAGAGTTGATGATCGATCTAGACAACATGGAGAATCAAAACCCAAACATCTTGGGGATTGAAACCATAGAGGAGAGTAAGGATTTCCCTGACTATGCCAAATCAAGCAGGAAGAGAGGCAGAAAATCTCTTGCTGAGCTGAGAGCTAAATATGGAGAAGTTGTGGGACAATCCAAGATCTCATCATTATTTAATGTAGGGGAGGGGAAGTTCCTCCCCACAAAGCCATGAAACTCTTATCATGGAATGTTAGGGGCATGAACGCCCCTAACAAGCAGTGAATCATAAAATGCTACATCACGGAATCAAAATGAGATATTTTAATAATCCAAGAGACTAAAATGAATATAGTAGAGATGGGCCTATTCAAGCAAAAATTAAGCTTCAAAAAAGAAGAGGACTCTCCGGCCCTTGGGGCTTCGGGTGGATTAGCAATCATTTGGGATCCTAGAAACGCCTTATTTACTCCTATTGAGAAGAGGTAGAATTGGATGTGTGGGAGGGTAAACTTTTATAATAACAAATTAAAATTTAACCTCATCAATGTGTATGGACCCACTCAAAACAGGGACAAAGCCCTTGTATGGTTAGAAATTGAAACATTCTTAAAAACAATCTGAATGAGGTAAGCATTATTGGAGGAGACTTTAATGCCATTTTAAAAATTTCAGATAAGAGAGGAGGAAACAACAAGTTATCAGTAGCAGCCATAGAATTTGCAGATTGGATCAATAGAAACTCCCTTATGGAGATCCAGACAGCGGATAACACCTTCACATGGAATAATAGGAGGAAGGGTTTCATCAACATAGCAGAGAAACTAGATAGATTCTTCATCTTTGGGGGATTATCAAATTTTAATAACACTATGGAAGCAGAGATCCTACCTATATCCGGATCGCAGGAGGAGGTCTCATGGTAAAAAATGTTTATTGTGGCAAACAAACTGAAAATCATTAAGAGGAAGCTCCTGGAATGGAATGCAGAACATTTTGGCAACATATTTGACAGGAAACAATCAGTGGAAACAAAACTAAGGGTTGTCAATACTGAAGTCCTAAAGAGTGGAATGGATTAGACTCTTTTCCTAAGGGAAAAATCACTTCTCAAGGATTATGAAGACATCTTAGCAAAGGAAGAAATCTATTAGAGACTGAAATCCAGAGAATCATGGTTGGAGGATGGAGACAAAAACACTAAGTTTTTTCATAACAACACTAAGCTCAAGAGATGTGTAAATAGGATTTCTAGCATTAGGAATTCTCAAGGGGTTAGGATAGACGAGCCACAAGAAGTGGCAGTAGAAGTTGTCAAGTTTTTTAAGGACATCCTTAATAATACAACAAGTTCTAATCTCATAGGTCAATAGAATATGCTCAAAAACATTCCCAAAATCCTTAATAAAGAACACAATGAAATCATTTTAAAAAAATTCACAGAGGAAGAGGTCAGATCAGTCCTCGTGAAAATGAACCTAGACAAAGCCCCTGGCCCCGATGGATTCCCAACAAGCTTCTTCCAAAAATGTTGGGGTTTCATGGGTAAAGAGATCACAGAGGCTCTGGAGGGGGTTATAAATTCGGGCAAGATCTTGAGAGAAATCAATAACACTTTCCTTATTTTGATACCTAAGAAAGAGAAACTAAAATGTTTTAATGAATATAGACCTATCGCCCTTTGTAATACCCTCTATAAAATTTTCACTAAAACCCTCACAACTAGGCTTCAGAGACTTCTCCCTATCATCATTAGTGAGGAACAAATAGGATTTGTAACCAAGAGATCTATTTATGATGGTGTAATTATTGCACAAGAAGCTATTCATTCAGTCCAGCTAAATGGAGAACCTAGTATGCTGGTCAAATTGGATATTAGCAAAGCTTATGACAAAGTGGACTGGAGATTTTTGTGTAAATGTTTAGAGGCCTTTGGCTTTGACAAAACATGGATCAAACTAGTCTTTGATTGCATTTAAACCCCCAAGTTCTTTGTTCTGATCAATGGCTCCCTTGAGGGTTTCTTTAATAGCTCTCGAGGACTAAGGCAGGGGGAACCAATATCACCCTTCCTATTCATCATTATGGCAGAGGCCTTAGGTATATCAATATCAAAATCTAGGGAAGATGGTAGAATCTTAGGGATTCCCATAACCAGAGAAATCACCCCGACAACTCACCAACAATTTGTAGACGATACCATGCTTTATGGTCTTGGTAACTCTAGGGAGGCCAGGGCTTTCAAATAAATTCTTAATTCCTATGTTGTAGCCTCAGGACAAGAGATTAATCTAGAAAAGTCAGAAATCTTCATGTTTAATATAGACAAATCTACCGAGGATGAGATTTGTAGGATCTCGGAGATTAAGCGAGGACACTTTCCTTGTAAATACTTGGGCCTTCCTTTGGATAAGGGGGAAAGATCAACTAAATTATGGGATCATTTGGTTGAAAAAATAAGAAAGAAGATAAATACATGGCAAGAGAAATGGCTTTCCTCGGCTGGTAGAGCCACCATGGTAAAGTCTGTCTTAGTAGCTATGTCGATCTATCAATTATCTTGTCACAACTTGCCTATTAAAAAAAGGGATGAACTCAACAAACACTTGAGAACCTTTTTCTGGCAAAGAGCCAATGAGAACAAAAAGATAACACTTTTGTTGTGGGATAAAATTTGTAGACCAATAGAGGAGGGGGGAGCAGGTATCAAAAACATACCTGACCAAAGTCGAGCTCTTGGAGCTCAACTGATCTAGAGGATGTTTAGAGGCCCACATTTAAAATGGGCCAAAATCTTGAGCCATAAATACCTTAATGAAGCCAACCCCATCAACTTATTCAGAGAAAACAATCCACCCAGGGGTTCACGCATCTGGAACTTCATGTTGGATTGCTGAAACATTATCACAGACAAGATCACATGGAACTTAGGCACGGGGGAAGAAGCCCTTTTTTGGTTTGACTCATGGGGAGGATACAAGGCCATAGACAAAATTCACGATTTTGGTACCACAAGGGCTACCCTAGTATCTAGACGGGGGTTAACTATTAAGAACTATATCTCCCCCTCTGAGGATGGATCGGGATGGATCTGGAAAGACCTTGAGAACGAGGCAATTCCAGAAGCAGATAAGATCAAACTATTGGCAATACTTAAGGAAATAAACCTCTCTTTTAGCCCCAACAAGGATGAGTTTGTCTAGGACAGAACCAAGGATGGAGAATATAATTCCAAGGATGGATATAGCCATATCACTCAACAACACCTTAGACGTAAATCTGAGCTTCCTCTAAAATTGTGTTGGGACAGTCATTGTCTGCCCAAGGCAGGCGTCTTCACCTGGCTGGCCCTTCAAAATAAGCTCCTAACAATGGATAGGTTTAGGAGGGTGGGGTATGAGGATCCTAGTAGGTGCCCACTATGTGAGGAGGCGGAAGAAGACACAGATCATATCCTCCTGAACTGCAAATATGCGAATCAAAGCTAGAGATGGTTTACCAACAAATTGGGTTGGTCCTCAACTTTTCCACAATATTTATTAGGAATGCTCAAAGCATGGCCAACAATGAGGAAATGGTGTTTATTTGAAGGCTTATGGATTACACTCTCTTCTATCATATTATGGTAACTGTGGAAAGAAAGGAATCGTCGCCTATTCAAAAATGAAAAACTAGATTGGAAACAGTTAGTTAACAAAATTGAGGCTGCCACTATTGAAAAGATCAACAGTAAGATCAACAATAGGCAGAATAAGGAGGCTTATATGACATATTGGGATGAGAAGATGAAAGGAATATGGTCTAAACTTATCATCCCTCCTTATATAGGGATTGGCCCTGAAGCAAACCATAATAAAAGAGTTGATTGCCACTGGCAACCCCTAGGTGTGGGATGGTATAAGTTGAACTTTGATGGGGCCTCCTGAGGCAACCTGGGAGTGGCAGGTATTGGATGCTCTATCCACAACTGGGAGGGCAGGGAGATAGCTCTGAAAGCTCATCCAATTTGCAAGGAGCTAGGAGTGGAGAAGTTGGAGATTGAGGGAGACTCTACTATCATTATCAACGCCTTTAGGAAAGGGAGTATGCCTAATTGGAGACTTAGTGCACTACTTGCAAGAGCCATTGCTTTGAGCAAATTTTTTGAAAGATTAACGGTTAATCATATCTTTAGAGAAGGAAACAATAGGGCTGACGAGTTAGCCAACATGGGGGCTGATGGCAAAGAACTTCCTTGACCTTTCCTTTTTCTCCCCTTATCCACTCTGAGATTCCTTTGTCTCTTGTAAGATTTCAGTTTACATTACCATGTTTAAATACTAGCTAAGTATAATTTAGTATAATTTTATAAGATTAATATTCAATTTAGCGCTTTGCCAACTACTAGCATTAGCTACCAAGACTCATTACCTTTTAAATCAAATTTTATATAGTTTTGAAACTTTAATATTTTAAAATAGGGGGTAAGATTTTAAACTATCCTTTACCTTTTAGA
Source organism: Cryptomeria japonica (assembly GCF_030272615.1). NCBI lineage: Eukaryota > Viridiplantae > Streptophyta > Pinopsida > Cupressales > Cupressaceae > Cryptomeria > Cryptomeria japonica. The sequence goes on along the minus strand of NC_081415.1, from coordinate 474,992,837 downwards.
CTCGGATTTTCTGGATCATTATTATGTTACTATGGCTGGATCTCAAGATCTTTGTATGAAGACATTTTGGAAATTCCAAACACTACAATTCTAGAGGAAGATGAGATTTCAAGCTAGACAAGGGACCCAGAGAGGGCGGGGCCAAGCAACGACTATGCTCGCTAGTCGGATAGAGGATTTAAGCCTTCAAGGGTTTAGTTAGGGGCAGTTTTTTAGTGTACATTTGCTATGATTATAACAAAATTCTCTAGGTAGACTAAGGCCTAATTTCGAGGGCTTAATGCAAGATTTTTTGGTCTGATAAACTTTAAAAACTTTTCGTGATACTCTATTTTTGATACTCTGTTTCGTTATATATTATGATCCTTGGAACTCATAGACGGTTATATATATTATTAAATATATGTGGGTTTCTATCAATAGACGTTCATCACCTCCTTTTACATTATGTTGTTACCCATGAAAAATGTGTAAAGGTATCCCCGACTGTAATGACCCTGCGGGCAACCCATTGTTTGTTAAAATTTGCAGGATTTTACCTTCCTTTCAGATTACAGTAAAGGTGACGGACGGGAGGGAAGTTTCTTCTGGTTGCCGAAGTTGAAGCATTGTGAACGACCTCTCCACAACTTAGTGTCTGTGAAAAAAGGGGATGCATTCAATCAGAGATAAAACTATGAGACATGGAAGCCTCCTCGAATGTTTAAGCATATTAAGAAGTTTAGAATAAATTAAAAATGGCGAGTCTAGCCATTAGCATCTTGCATTGTATTTTTCTATTCTTTTGTATATCTAGACGACCAATTCATCTGTAGCAATCTGTAACTAAGCCCAGGATTAAATCTGGCTATTGTATCTATGATCGGTATTTTATTCTTTTATTTACTAGACTATGGTCTCGGGAAAAGTCAGAAGTTTTCTTCCCTCCATTCTTTCCTACTGACGCCCGCATTGAATGGAGGTGTATAAATATTTTTATTAATTAATAAAATTTCGGCCTTGGCCTCTTATTGATCAAAAAAAAATATTGATTTTGGGTAAAAATTATGGGAGTTTTGCCTAAGAAGGGAGTCTTTTCATTTTGGCGGGAAAAATTGGCTCTCTTTGAAGAAATTTTGACTTTTGGAAGGAATTGGTTGGCTCTTCCTCAAATTTCTTCCAAGAAAGCATTTGCAGGTTGGATGCTTGATTCTTTTGTTTTGTTCTTCTTTTTAAAATTTTCTGAGATTGTGTGACTGTTTTGTTTCTTCCTTTTTCTGGTTAAAATAATTTGTTGTTGAGAATTATCTTATAGCTGGACAATCTAAATTTAGTGAAATTGGAAGAAGTTCATTCCTTCCCTTTTTGGGTAAAATTGGTTCATGGGGTTTTCAAAATTTTCAATTTTCTTTTTGGGAAGAAAGAAGTGGACTATGAAATATGGATGAACTAGAAATATCTTTAAAATTTTGTATCTGAAGATTTGATTCATATTGTTAAATGAATATTTTGAATGTTTTACCATTTAATTTGTTGCCAAATATTCATACCCTATTTGAGGGCAGAGGACTATTTTTGTTTGTTGCTGGAAATTTCATTGTTGAAATTTTATTTTAAAAAAAAATTGGTTTGTGTTGGGGGGGGGGGTGTGGAGCCAAACCCCATGATGTGGGGAGTGGCCACCCACAACAATTGGTGCCTCTATACCCATAGTTGTGGGGAGAGGCCACCACGATTGTGGGTGTTCCCTTCCCACAACCGTGGGGGGGGGAACTCTCCATGACTATGGAGGCTCCTCACCCCACTCCATAGGGGAGAGCTTCCTCTCCTCCACGTTGTGAGGAAATTTTCCAGGTGACACATTTGTTTGCAATTCTGTTTTTATTTGTTGTGAAAAAATTAATTTTCCCAGGCAGTTAATGTGGATTTTGGTATTTTTTTAATTCGAATAAGATGATTAGTGAAATTTTGATTTTTTTAAAAATGATTATTAGTTTTAAATAGAAAAATAATTATATACATATGGTTATATGTGTGTGTGTGTGTGTGTATTTTAGTATATATATATGTGTGTGTGTGTGTGTGTATTTTAGTATATATATATATATATACTAAAATACACACACACACACACACATATATAACCATACGTATAAAATTATTTTTTTGTTTAAAACTTATATGTGTGTGTGTGTGTGTGTGTGCATAAAAAAGGAGAAATTTAGAATTTAGAAAGAATGAATTAAATGTTACAATTGACTGGATATTATTATAATAACTTGTAAAATAAAGTGTTTTTAACAATCATTGATTAATTTAGCCAATATGACTTCAATTGAAAATATCTTTATTTGGATTAAATAATGGTCTCTTTAGACAGTAATTTTCTTTTATTCCGTAAAAGATTGCTTGACATTTTTATTGCGAGTGAAACCTGTGTTTAGCCATTTATTAGAAAAGAAAACAAATCTTTATTTTGAAATAATTAATAGCATTGATTTGTTTGGCTTCGTAGATAAGTCATCATGCAAATTGATTTGTTTATGTGGAATTAGACCTTTTCCTATGTTTGTGGTTGTGGATTTTTTTTAAATCAAGTCATTGTGGAAGTCATTTTGGGTGTAAGTTGAATTAGACCCTTTTCATGCGTATTTCTCTATTGTAGATTTTCTCATTATGGAGGAATCAATTTATTTTAAGAGCTACAATTAGATAACATTAGGTTTTAATTATATTTGAAAGGTATTTATGATTCTTTAATATGGATATGTTTTGTGTGCAAGTGAACCTTTTTGAGTATTTACTCTAATTGGAGGATTTTGGTGTTTGTTTTGAAAAGAGTCATTTTCATGATTCATGTTGGTATGTTGTTGAATGTGAGTTTGTCGTGCAAGATAATTGGTTAAGTGTTGATTGTGGTTGTACTTGCTTTACTCTAGTTGTGGTCTTGTCTTGTGAATAGACCAGTTGTCCGTTTCACACTTCCAATTGGTTTAACCTTGGTAGAAGGGTTTTATAACCAAGTTGTTTCTTCAGTTTTGTTTTGAACTCCATGTGTTGGTTGACTTTTGTGTTTTGCCTTGGAGTTCTTTGGAGGTTGTGTAGTGTCATAAGGAAGAGTGGCTTCTGAGTGGGGGTCGGGGCCCAAAGTGGCTGCTAGGATAACCCCTTGGAAGTTGAGTAATAAGTGATAACTTAATTAATAAATTGGGGTTGGGTTTTAAAACATTAATCAAGATTAATTGTGCCCCGCTCATGGTTGAGTGCTTGTACAAACTCAGGATGCAGTGGAAAAGCCTGGAATGGCAAACCAACTACCTTGTCTTCATGAAAGGTTCGTTGGGTCCACATGAGTCATGGATGGGGGTCGGGGATTCGGGAGAGGCTGCCAGGATAACCCAGGATGGGGGTCAAGGCCTATGGAGGCTTGGCAGGATAATCCATACCAGCTATGCAATGACACTCTTCCTTTATGTTCACTAGTGTGTAGTCTTGTGTTGGCTTAACTTGGAGCACTCTTGTGGGAGTCATATTTGTATGCTTATGCCTTATGTGAGTACTCGATGTACATGTTAGACCATGTGATGCTTTATTGTGATTTTCTTGAGGGCCTTATTACTATCTCCTAGTATGAAGGGGTGGTTCCTTTTTGGGCCACATGGTCAGGTGGTAGTGCCACTTTCCATTGGGTATTTTGTTTGTGCTTTCTTGCGAGAGATTAGCCTCGCAGGTGCTCCAAATGTATATCTTAGTTTCACTTCATTCCATTGCACCGGTTGGATCTTCTTTGTTCTTCATGGATCATATTTTAATCTCTTGGACCTTATGTGGTCGGTTGTATCATATGTTTATATGTATGCCTGCATGGCAGTTGTTATTTGATGTAATCATCATGTATTTTATGAGACTTGGCATTTTAAGTGCAATTATAATAATACGCTATCCTTGCAATGTAAAAGCAATGTATTATGATGTGATTTACATGTTAGGATTTTTATCTTTAATTAAATTTATTAATGTAATGTAATTGAATGTTTTATCATAAATGAAGCATAGAAATGTTAGTGTTATCTCGTGCAAAGTATGTAACAATCATTGATTAGGGTAACTAAGTTCCTAATGGCTAAATATATTTCTTAAGTGGATTAATTGATCTTAAGTAAGGATTAGTTTAATTAAGTAATTCATGTTGGGAAACCCTTTAGGAGTTTGAGTCAAGTCTTCCGCTTGGGCAACTTTTATTGCAATTTTATTTCATACATTTATGTGTTCTGTATTGTTTAAAAAAAATATTTTACACTCTCTTCAAGTATTTGTAGTTGAATCCTTTAGGGTTTCTTGGCAGGGCATTACAAGGCAAGAGAAACCATCATATACCTTGAATATCACATCAAATTTATCATATGTTACTTGATGCAATTGTAAAGCATAGAGATATTCTTTAGTGATCAAATTCACTATACACACTGGATCAATGGGCACCCCTCGTGATAGTTTGTCTTTGATCTTTGCAGTGATATATAGTGGGCCATCAAGTGCATGAATAGTCTTACTGGGATCAAAGGTAATGCATAAGTCCTTAGGAGGTGTAGGTTTGTTAATACGATTCACAACATTGTTGGAATCAACGTCAAGGTCAATGAGAAAATATGCAAGAGGCCAAACTCAACCAAATTAGTAGAATGAGAAGGCAAAAGATTAATAAAGATTTGGAGGTTTTAATTTAGAGGAGCTATGGATTTGTTTACTTTGTCATTCACACCAGCTATGAATATGGTATTTTTATCAATGAAGTCTTGAATATTACTCCTTAAGGTATAACACTTTTCAATATCATGACCAGGTTGACGATGAAATTGGCAAAAGGCTTTGGGATCATGATAAGATAACAAAGGTTTGGAGGTGTCAACTGTCTTGATGGGAGGAAGTTTCAACACATTATTATTTATCGATTTCGGCAATATGCTATGCAAAGACTCAAAAAGAATAGTAAATTCTTTTCTAAGATATTTGGATAAAAGGGCCACACCTGATGTCGTGGTTGCCACTTGAGTATTGATGTTGCATTTATCTTGATGTATCCCTTATTCAGTTTAAAATTTGCAAAAGATTGTTGAACACTCTCATTCTTATCAATCAAGGGCATTAAAGGAGATGATTCAAATTGACTCATTTGAAGTTGACAATTATGAAGCACTACACACAACTGTGTAAAGGAAGTAAACTCAAAAAAGAAAAGCTCATCCCTAATGTATTTTTATAAATTAACAACAAAAATTCTTTGAACATCATGATCAGGCATAAGATAAGCAATTTGAGAATACAAATGTTTATATCTACCAATAAAATCAATCACTTTTTCTTTAACACTTTGCTTACAATTAATCAAATCAGTAATTTTAGGACCAATATTATTGTGAAATTGTGAATGAAAGCATTAGCTAATTTTTGAAATGATGTAATAGAATATGGAGGCAAAGAAAAATACTATTGCAAATCTTTATCCCTAAAGGTTTGAGTAAACAATTTAGCTATAAGTCTTTGATCATGAGCAAAGTCACTATACAAAGTTTAAAATGTTTTCACAGGAGTTAAGGTATCACTTTTTCCATTGTAGAGCTCCTATTTAGGGACTTCCATATATTTCAGAGGGACAACATGGACAATGTCATCAGATAATGGGTTTGTTACATCAAATGTGGGCACATTAAACTTGGATTGGGTAATGGAAGCCAAATGTTGCTATAGGGATGTGATCGTTTGGGTTAAGTTATTGATGGTTGCTTCTGTGGATGGATTGAAATTGGATATATTGGATTGTGATGGAAGAACAATATTATTGTATGTAAGTAGAGGTTGAGAGTAAGAAGGTGGAACACTATGATATGTGGGTATGGGAGATGATTGGGATACAAATGGAAGACTCACAAAAGGATTTATATAAGAATTTTGATTAACAAGGTTGCCCCCTTGACTAACATGTGTAGGAATAACATTTTGTGCGGAAGTAGTCATGATAGAAGATGTAAATGTAGGCACACTAGGCTAGGATGTAGGCATAGGAATATAATGATTGACTTGACTAATGATTGAGAGTAACCAAGGATTTTGGCATAACTTTTGATAGGTATGATATTAGTGTCAACAATATGAGCAAGGCGACACAACAAATCAACACCAATTTTATCACTTTGCACCATTCTTTTTAATCCTTCAATCAATGGGATTGCCTCACTTTCTAGGTATTGTTGACTCATCCATTGTTGAATATTTTCAAATTCATTGTCAATCTTCTCCAATTGGTCAATGGTAACCCTAGTTATGATTCATCCTCATCATGAGGATTATGAAAAGAACAGAGATAAATGCCATTATTTGTTGTGTTGGAGGAAGCACCAACATTCTTATGAAATAAGTTATCCAAATTAGGCTTCATATGTAGTACCCCTACTAGTTTGAACTCATTAGACTCATATTTTATTATTGGTTGTTTTCAGTGGATACATTACCATGATATATTATTCAAATTTTTATAACATTATGCTTTAACTGGAGATGAGATGTATAATTTATTTGCAGTATTTCAGTACTTGTGATTTTATGGCATTTTATGGATTATTGCTATGTACTAACATTTTACTTTATCTATGCAATGTGTAATTATATGTTGTGTGTTTGCGAGTGTATTGGATGCAAGGGGACGATTTTCCTTCACTCATTTTGGTGAGACAGGGAACGTTGTGATTCTCCTTCATCGGTGTGTATGTCGTGTTTTCTATATTGTATATATATGCATGTGTGGTTCGGTGATGTAGATTATTGCAGGTACAAGTATCGGGTAGGTACGAGATATCGTCTCCACTTGGCTTCACAGGTCTGAGCGTGCCTTATATTTTTCGATGGAAGTGGAGGAGATAGTAGTTGACCCTATTTTACTTAGTTACACTCGTGTGAGTGTCGTCAGTTGGTCGTCTTGTTAGTTTGTTCGGCCTTCCTATTTTGTCATTTTATCTTTTATGGGTAATTGCTTGAGATTTGTTTAATTTGAGTGTTTTAAGTGGATTTAATTAATTAATTAATTAAGTTTATGAAATTATCTCATTATTGTATTGTTTATGCACTGAGATTATAAATTTAGTTAATTAAAAGAAATTATTAAATTAAGTTGCATGATATTAGAAATATATTTTTATTTAAATGGAAAAATAAATTAGATTAATTATATTTATTGTTTCCTTGGTTTTTAAATAAATAAATAATTAAATAAATAAAAGAGTAAAAGAATAAATAAATAAATAAATAAAAGAATTAATTGGAATTAAATTATTGTTTTAATTCTTTATTTAGAAATTAATTAATTTGCATAAGAAAAGAAAAGAAAGAATAATGATTTTTAATTATTGTATGTTAGTTTATTTTTGTTATAAAATTAGAAAAGAAAATAAAATTACTTTTATTCTAAATTTAGATTTTTTAGAAAAGCTATTGAACCTAGAATTTTAGTTTAAAAAGGGGAATAGGTCATTGTTTTAGTTACACAGGAATAGGTTTGGAATTTAGGTGAAGGAATTTATTGGAAGCTTATTGAAAAGTTAGGGTGCTTCTACAAATTTCTTCCAGGAAAGTTATACCAGGTTGGATGAATTCTTAGTTGTGGGTTTTTAGTAGATATTTCTATTTTTCTCTGTTTGATGTGTGTGTATAAAATTATTGTCGAATATAAACCCTCTTCTGGTGAATTCAAGTTTTGTTTTAAAATCTATGCCTGATGTGTTTTTCTAGTTTATGGGAAGGATGTAATTTTGAAAACATTGAGAAAATTAATTTATTCTCTCTGGTTTAATTTGTATTAATAGTCCTTTAAATAAATCTTGTGGTTTCTTAGAAATAAATTTAATTGTGAATTAAATTTATTTGATTATCTAAATTTAAAAAAAAATTGTGTTTGAAATAAAATTATGTGAAGGAGTTTTCAATTTATATGAAATTTTAAAATTCTATGGGAATTATGTAAAATGATTTTTTTAGGCATTTGGAAATTAATATTAAAAAAATAAATATATATATATATATATATAAAATATATATTAAAGAAAAGGTAGGGCATACTACCTACAGTAGCATCCGCTATCGGCGGTAGTACACAGTACTACCGACAATAGCAGTGCTACTAGACGGTAACAGTGCTACCGGACGGTAGTACTAGCTACCAACGGTAGCATAGGCTACCATGCGGTAGCTTAGGCTATTGTGCCAAGGGTTATAAACAAGTTTTAACATGTTTTTAATTTTTAATTAATTTCTAACCCTTGTGCGTACTGCGGTATGGCTATTTCGGGTTTCGTACCCAGGGGTTGGATAAATAAAATTTATTATGTGTTATATTATATATGTATATTCATATATGTGTTTATATATTAGATATGTTTTTCTTATGGTAGTTATTATAATATTTTAAATGTATTTTAAATATTATTTAATTACAGTTTGGAATGTTTCAGGAATAGAGCTTATAATTTTTATAAATATGTTGAAAATACATTAGGAGAATTATTTTTATTTTAAATCATTTTGGACAAATGACAAGAAGGATGTTTTTAAATAGTTGTATTTTCTTATTATTGGAAAAAATTTTATTTGCAAATAATTTATGCATTGGTTGTTTTAAGAAAAGATTGCTTGTATTAGGATCTTGTGTAAATGGTGTTTTCAGTCAAGCTTAAATTTCATTGATATTCTGGTTGAATTGTCATTGTGTCCTATGTTATTATTTCTCCTAGACCAGACGTTGTTGTATAACCTTATTGATGTGAGCCATTGTGTGTGTTTGTCCAAATGGTCAATCTTGGGTTAGTATTTGTGTGTCCTTCACCTGTGCTTGTTAGGATTGTTTATGGTTGTCTGTTTCACCATAGAGTTCTCGTAGAGAGAAACATTTCCTGTTAGTGTTCTATGAGAGAGAGTGGCTTTTGAGCAGGGGTCGTGCCCGAAGTGGATGACATGATAACCCGTCGAAAGTCAGTTAAAAAGTGATAACCTAATAATTGATTAGGGGGTGGGTAGATTAAATATTAATTAAGATAAATGTACCTCGTGCATAGGTGAGTGCTAGTACAGGGCTCATAATGTTACGAGAAGGCCTGGAATGACAAACTTACCACCTTGTCTTCACGAAAGGATTGGTAGGGTCCGCATGAGACTTAGTTGGAACCGGAGGCTCGGGAGAGGTTACTAGGAGAAACCCAAGGATGGGGGCTGGGACCTATGGAGGCTGTACCATGGTAACCATCAAGCTATGCGATGACACTCTCTCCTTAGAGGCACTAGTGTTTTGTGAGTTGAGTCACATGGATGTTTGCAAAGTCTTGTAGTCCTTTCGTACTTGTCTTACTTTGCTTGCTTGAGGGTTTTCTACTATCTCCTAGCACAGTGGGGTGGTTCCATTTCGGGATCACATGGTCGGGTGGTAGTGTCACTTCCCATCGGATGTTCTGGATTGTTTCTTCAGGCGAGGAAAGGCTTCGCTGGTGTTTCTTGGTTCATGGTTTATGTACCAGCTCTTGTTCGAGATCATTGTTCAGTTGAGACCTTGTGGTCATTGTATCAGACTTTTATGTAACCTTGATATTGTAACTTTGTAATCAATGGTATTATTGGTAGCCATGTATTTATGGATATTGTAATATTATGTCAATGAAATGAATGCTATTGTTTTGATCTTATGTTTAAATGGTTTATGGAAATTGGATACATTGGAATACTTTTATTTCTTTATTATGAAATTTGGATGTATGTGTAGTTTTAAACTTAAGTTTTCAATTTATCTAATTAAATGGATTAACTGTAGTGTTAATATAATCTACGAATTAATCTTCGTTGGTAACCCTTAGGATAACATATGTTAGACTTCCGCTGTGTTATTAAACGTGCAATGGTTTTAGTTAGTGCACTTAGTCTTTAAAATATATATATATATTTCACCCTTTAGTTGCCTAGTTGTGTTGTTTTCCTTTAGGGTTCCTGGCGGGGCATTACATCATATCCTTCGTAATTAAACCTCGAGAAGCCTTAATTCTACAACTGCTTCTCACAAGAATATTGTAGGCAGGACTAATGGTAACAAAACTCATGCACACATGAGAGAAATTTGAATGCACAAATTGAAAATTGTGATTAAACAATGCAAAAATTTGTAAAAGTGATTGGTTAACCAATTAATTAAGCAATGAGATTTGTGAATTTGAAAGATAAATGCCTCTAAATCATAGCATAACAAGCAAATTTTAGAATTATAAATTAGGTTTGTGTGAATTTAACCTCTAAATTTATGTAATTCAATTGAAAACGAGACTTGTAAGTACAAATTTGAATTTTAAAACGCATAAACAACCAAATTTGAGATAATGAATCTGAATTAGGCAACTCACAAGTTCAATTTAAAAATTACAAATTAGGGTTTGTATGAATTCAACCTCTAAATTTATATTTCAATAGAAAATGAGACTTGAAATTGTAATTTTTTTTGAAAATGCATAAACAATTAGACCTGAGATCACAAATCAGAAATTAAGGTGTAAGAAATCGAGTTCACTAAAATGTAATGGTGAGAAAATTAGGGTTAGGGTTGAATTAAGATAATAAAACCACTAAATGTCCCAATTTACGATTACATTAGGGGAGAGATGGAATTTGATAGATCTAGGCTTGATAGACCAAGATTCTGATAAGATTCTAGGCCTCCTAAATGTGGCTCTTTCTTCCCTAAATTGAATTGAATTTGAATTATTAAAGATTAGGAAAAAATAGTAAATTAGTGAAGCAATTTGACAAAAACAATGAGATATAGATGTCGTGCAGAGTCACCAACTTGGATTTGAGTAGAAGAAGATGATTTGAATTTGTTCTTAGAAGTTTGACCTGATTTTTCGGCACTGTGCTGCTCCTCGCCTTGGTCCTTTGAATTTATCACCATCGAAAGATGAACCTGTTGTATACACCTAAAAAAGGTCTGAAGATAATTAATTGAATACGTAATTATTTAATTAATCCCCCTCCCCAATTTAATTGAATTCATTAGCAATTTGATTAAATTCTTCCACCCATCTACTTATTAATAAATCTAAGGATTTATTTAATAGGTTCATTTCAATGATCCCCTTTGATTAATTAATTCAAATTAATTAATCTTTCCCCCATCTTCAATTAATTCTTCTAATCCCTAACTAATTAAAACAAATCAATTTATGAGTTGTTGAAAGTTAATTAGTCTTTTCCTATTATTTGAATTTTTAAATTCAAATTACCCACATGCCTCTTAACTTCTAACCACCTAACCTAATCATCCCTCTAAACCTAACCCATTCCACCTAACCTTGGGTTGGCCTAACCCTATCCTATCTTGCACATTCTAACCTCCTTATCCTAACCTCCTATGGTGTGGATATTTTCTTCTTGAGACACATGACATTCTTGGGCCACGTCCCCTCTCTTAGAAGCCCCTTGACACTTGTCACCATAGAGATGACAAGTGTCTCTTCCTCCAACCTCTTCTTCAACCTCCATTTCACCATTGATATCTTCAGACTCAATCTTGACCATTGATTCCTGCCACCTCACCCCTAGCCTTTAAAATCCTATAAATATCCCCCATTTTGGAGCAATAAGGATCCCATCTCATTTGCATTTTAGGCCTTGTCACTACAGGCATAATATCTCTTAGCATATCATTTGAGCATTGTTATTATAGGCAATTGCATCTTAGATCTAGCTTAATTTGATCATTTTCTAGCATAATTGTTGAATCATGTAGCTTAATCATTCTCTTTTCTAGTTTAATTGCATCATTATCATTTCAAATCCTCCATCTAGGTGTAGTCAAGTCACTAGAATTTTCTTATCCAGATCTGAGAGCAAATCCACACTTGCATCTCTTAGGAGGTGATAGATTGCTTTGCCATGGTTTTATCTTTCTTTGTTTTAAATTTGCTAACCATGCTTGTAATGATCTATTGAGTGTTTGTGTTGCAGTTGCAGGTATCACACTTCATAGGCACGACACCTGTTTATCTCTACAAATCTTGTCAATTCCCTCGAACGTAGCTCTGTACCTGTTCTTGTACATAGTGAAAAGGGGGAAATATTGGGAATGGGGGTTTGACCTAAACCCCGATTTTGGAATTAACCTTGAAATTGAATTGAAAATGTAAATGAAGTACTGAAGTAAAATACTTTCCTTTTGAGGGAAAGACTGAAAATGTTTGAAATACTAATGATATACCTTTAATGAAGTTTTGTTTGTCTTCACAAGGAACTAGGGTTTCATGTAGATAGTTTTCATAAAACATAGAACATGAATGTCACATCCAATGTTTGAATCTTGACTTCACTTCTGCTCCAATGCTTGATAGAAGACTAATTGCTTGCTCACTTGAATGTAAGATCTCGATTTTTCTCTCTTAATGTGATTATCAATTCGAATTAGGTTTTAAATGAGAGAATTCGAAAAACAAATTGAATTTTTTACACAGGCCAACACGAGATCTAGGTCCCCGCCCAAATCAGGTGACCATTATGAGGCCCCAAGATGGGCCCTTTTTGAGAGGACCATGGTGCTCTTAGAAATTAGGGCTCCGGGATCAAGGGGAGACAATGTAGACAGTTAAAAGTTGCGATTGATAGTTGGTGTGAGTAGAACCAATGCTTTAGTCAAGCCTTAGAGGATGAAACACCAAAGTGAGGCTTAAGTGAGGACAAAATTGTAGGCGAGTACAATTTAGGATGCTACACTATATATGAAATAATTTTAAATAAATAATATCAATTACCACTTTCTTTCTCTCCATATAATTAATATTATTAAACCCCTCTCTCTATATATCATTTTAATATCATATTTTAAATTTTAAGAATATTTTTTTGTGTTTAAAGATTTTATAGCAAAGTTGCTACAAATTAATCTTAATCCAATTTTTTACTTTTATATCTTAGAAGATTTAATTTTTTTATTTTTTAAGACAAAACACGCCATCACCCTCATCATTTATAATTTTAACTAATTAAACTACAATTCTATAATAATTCCAAAAATAATTTAAATTAAGCATTTGTCAGTTATTTTATGAATCTAAAAGAAAAGTGAAAAAGGTTATGCTTATATTTTTTTCCATTAAAATTTTTTTTTTTTTGAAAAAATAAATTGAAATTAAACTAGAAATTGAAAGAATTACATAAAGATGTCTATACAATAATAGGGGAAGTGTACCAGTAGCCATTATAACTTACTTTGCACACCCATAGATCCTAAATAGTACATAAGATTTTGACGATTTTTTTGTTGTTGTCTTTGTAGGCAACTTAATTGCTTATAGCTATTATTTTGGCTTCTGGGTAGTAATGATACACGCTAAGAACTGTTATCCGATACCTACTTAAAAATGCGCCAATAATTGTGTGCTTAAAATTGCCAATACTTATGCACAAATGAGTGTAATTGTGCATGAATGGATCAATTATAAAACAAAAAAGCTAAAAAATGTGACTATGAATACATGTAAAATTTATTGATGAAATTTTAATTATCATTTTATTGATTTCTTTGAAATTAGTAACTAGAAAGTTGAATTTACATAAAATGCACGGTTATTAGAACGCTCACAACTATTACTTTCCAACCAAAAAAATAAAAAATAAAAAATAAAAATAAAAATAAAAATAAAATAAAAAAAAATATACGAAAATTTGTTACAGACCACCCCTCAGAAGAACAAGGAAAACCGTAGTATTATAATATTATAACATTGGCTGTTATTTTTAAGAACACTGAGACGGGAAACCGGAATATTTTGACTTTTCTACTTTAGTAACTTTGTCACAACGCAGGCGTTTCAAGAAACAGAAAATATGAAAGCAAGACTCTTGTTCTAGTACAGAAGAAGAAGCGCAATTTTTAATATTTCATGGCAGGGCAGATAGAAGTGATGCACATTCAGCCGTGAAGCTCAACGAACCAGTGTAAATGCGCCCTCAATTATATCCAGACAGTGTTCTGATATCATTAACAAATACACTGAAATAAAAAAATGCCAAAACAGCCATATACATTGAATCGCAAGATATAGAATCTCAAAATCCAGACAAAGTTTTTACATTGATCAGAGAGTGCCCTACATATGGCTGTAGACATGGACATATCTGTTCCTTTGGAGAACATGGATAACAACAGCATTGGCGACGTGGCCCGTAATTGGCAGGCATTTTGTGAGGTTACAAAAAACGTACTTCATTTTGAAGATATGGGCTCTTCTCGGGCAGTTTTTATTGATTCTGTTAAAGCGCTAATAAGTCACGGATTGGGATCTCTGGTGGAGGATTATTTTCTGCAAGCTCTCGAGGTAAACTACCTATTAGTTCGATTCAGTTGTTTTGCAATTTTTGGCGTTCATGAGAGAATGCTTACATAATTTAGAGAGTTTGGAAAAATATCATGACATTGTGCTATGTATGAGCGAGAAAATTGAAGAGGATGTTAAATTTAGTCTACTTGTGTAGTTTAAAACTCATGAACAAAATAACTTTGGATTGAAACAACATCAGCCAGCGTTGGGTCTAAGGGAATATTGGTTTGTGGGCTTGCATAAATGCGCAAGGCCCAACTCTGATTCCCAACTCCAACCCTTGGGATGCCATTCCGTAAACTCATCTAGAGCAGTTCAACACTAGGATCCCTTACAGCATAAAAAAAAACAACAACGAAAAGGCCACCAAGTAGTTTCATAGTGTCTGTTATAAGAAAAATGGTTCGAATGCTCAATAAAATGAAAACAAAAACCTGGGGAAACTATTTCCGATATTATTATATTTAGGAGAAGAGAAATCGTTTGATTTTCACATTAATACTTTTAGGAGAAGGCAAAAGATGAAATGCTTTCCAGCAATGGGAGAATGATAGTGCTCTATTCCATTGTAGATAGCAAGCCATAAATTAGGGAATCGCTCTCTTAGGCTCTATCTAGAATGGTAGCAAAATTATGCTCATTTGAAGTAGGATATTATTAACTTCTTCCCTTTTATACTAGCTTCTAGTATTTTGAGGGAGGGTAACCACTTAGTGAAATTCAGTTAATACCTAGAACCACCGTCAAACTTACCAAAAAACAACTATAAGTAAAAATGAGTTACTTGGTTACCTATTTTCCTCCAATGCTAATGTCTGCTTTTAAGAATGTAATGATCTATTATGCAAACTCTTAAATTGTATAACCATTGGTGGCAAATCATTTTGAAATTCATACCATACAAAATGAAAACAGGCTTTATGATAACTAATGTAATGTCCCCTTCCTAATTTGACCTAGAATTTGCCCTAGAATCACAATTGCAACAAATTAGGGTTAGGGTTACATCTTACCAAGTAAATATTTCTTTAAATAGTGTGATCCTAGATTTGAATCCTGCAATCATAACATAAGCAACACAGACACATTTTTTCAATCATTATGGTTAGACAAGATCACATCATATTCATTTACTATCAGTAATATTATACAAGCATATAAGGGTTTGGAGGAAGAGACATGATGGGTCCGCTTGAAGCCATTTTTACACTAAGCCCAAGAGCAGAGTGAATGCTAAAGTCCTCTTGGTCTCGGTGGGCAGTCAATAAGGACATCCACTGAGGTAGCCTACTTAGTAGGTTGCTTGTACTTGCTTTCTTGCAGAGTTGGATGGAGGTTGGATGGAGGTTGTAAGTGGGTTCCTTGGCTCTTCTACATAAGTGCCCTCTAGTCCTAGGAGCCATTATGATCAACTTTAGGATGGCCTACTTACTTAGCCCTCTTAAACTCCTTTTGCTTACACCCTAGGCCCTTCCTAAAAGATGGGATTTAGACAATCAAGCATATCTTATATTATATAGGAACATACACTTAAACATTATCTATTATGCATAAACAACAAGTGATTGTAAGAAGGATAGTGCTGAGGAAGGCAGATCTGATATAGTCTCAGTCTGTCGTATTATGCCTGATCTGAAAATGAATTCACTTTGGTTTATATGCTGTTCAACCTCTATGAGTTGATCCTTGACTGAAGTGCTGTTATGCTGAATGCTTAGATCTTCCTTGGCAAATGTATTTATTTACTGACTGTTTTTGGAATCTGTTTTTGCTTGAGAGATTTGATGATGATCCTCTTCCATTAATTGCTTACTATTTTTATACCTTCATATCTCATTGATGAGACACATCTCTTTGGAAAGAGATATCCATTTAAACGGGTCATGTCTCCTCATTGCTGTCTTATTATTCAAATCAGATCTGTACTTCTGATTATTCATTATAATGCTTATTTTCTATTCCCCAAGTTGATCTCCCATGGATGCATTCCACAAATGAAATATTCTCCCCTTTATATCTTCCCATGTGAGGGAGAGTCACACCTCTTCATCATATATGCCCTTTGCAAGGGTCACAACCTTAATAATTATCACCCTTTTGAAGAGTTAGAAACCTTCATCATTTCTGCCCATTCCTTTCTACTTCCATTAATCCCTCGTTTCACATGCTCCCTTCTTTCTTCTTCCTCCGCCCCCATCATCCTTTGAAATTGTTGGTGTTGGAAATAAGCCACACCCGGACCAACGATGGACTGGTCCAAGAGGGGCCAGTAGCTCAGTGGTAGAGCACTCCAGCAGCGTATGGAAGGTCCTAGGTTCGAGTCCTAGCTGGTCCATGTCTCAACATAGTATCTAAGGCAGATCCAGGCTAGGAGCCCCAAGCACACGAGAGGTGTAGCTTAAGGGGGGTGTTGGTGTTGGAAATAAGCCACACCTGGACTGACGATGGACTGGTCCAAGAGGGGCCAGTAGCTCAGTGGTAGAGCACTCCAGCAGCGTATGGAAGGTCCTAGGTTTGAGTCCTAGCTGGTCCATGTCTCAACAGAAATGAGGTTCTCTTCTCCCTTTTATATCTCATGTTTGAGGGGAGACACAACTTTTAATCACATGCCTTTTGACCATTTATTAAACTTAATTAAATATTAATAAAATTTTAATATTAATCTTATTTTTATTCTTTTGTATTTTAATTTTTTTATTATTATTTATAATTAAATCCTATTCAAAGAGGGGACATTACAACTAATATAACATTTGACAAGTTTATGGAGGAGGAATGAGTTAGCGCTCCATGATATCTTAAGGGGGTGGATATATAATAAAGAGACCTATTCCAAAACTTCTATCTAAAACTCAATTATAAAAAAGTGATGATTTGTCAGTTTGTTTAATTTTCTTTCTTGATCTCTCATTTTTTGGTCTAATTTTTACACATTAAACATTGCCCCATTTGGTCAGCTAACGTATTGATCCATAGCTTCATTGTAACAACATTAATTACTTAATGCAAGGACATCTTTGATACATAAATCAGTATACAACAATCATAGCACAATAAAACATAACATCAACACACATCATGATTTTTTATCAGCATGAAATAGACATTAGACTAATGTTACGGATGCTCACATACCACTTTGATGCTCATTTAGGAACTCTTCTTCATCACTCCCCTCGTCGTGATATAATTGCTATTTGTCTTCAATTTTAACAATATCAATCATTTGGGAACTAATTAAATCTACATGAAACTATTTGGTTGGCACACGATAACTCTTTATCTTTTATTCAATTGTTTGTCTTTACCATCTTGACTTCACCTTTTTGTAACTGGTTTGATATGTGTGGAAAACGAGATTGTAGGCCAATGGATGCAAACTAATCTCAAATGTCCATGGCATATCATTGGAACATGAATAGGTTCAGCTACGGTCCTGATAGGAGAGCTGAATGCTTGGATTTATGTTCCTTTGTTGCAATGGAATTGAGATTGATGTGTGATCTAGGGTTAATGATAGAAAAATATTGTTTTCAGCAATAACATTAAATTACAAAACATAAAGCACACACAGTAAGTTAGATTTGGAAAGGAGATACAGAGAGGAACTTGGATTTGAAAACTAGAGCTGAAAGTGCCGGACTCAGGTGTAGGGTACCCTATTTTGAAAGTGTCTGATTTGATAGAAATGAGCAAAAATGCTGTCAAGAGGTCCTGTATGCTTTTCTCCCAATAATCTAGCCAAAAGCAGTTGGTCACGGGTGCTAGGCACCCTAGTCTAGGCATTTTTGTCCATTTAAAATCTGTTGCAACCTGTATCAGTCTGCTTTGCACTCTTGTAACACTTTCACTATTGGATTTGAACCTACACACAAAAAACAGGGAAGAATGGTTGTGTTGTATAGGGGCTTGCCTAAGTCAAATCTCGTGGTGGTGTTCCCATCTCCACGATAGCTAATGGTGATGAAGAAGAGTGCGTGCCTTAGGGATGACGAAGCCAAAATAGTAATAAAATGCTAAATGAAATGATTATACCTTAGATATGAAAGCCTCACATGTTGTTCCATAGAAAGGTGGTGATGCAATGCTCTTTATGGAAGTCTTGCAAATGTTAAAGCAATAACATGATAACAAAATATGACAAACATGAAATCATACTTGAATGTTGAATGCTTGTAGTCTGCTGCTTAATATGCTGAAAACTCAGATCTATAGAGCTTGCTTGATAATGCTAGATCAATTGAATTTTAACTTAGACCTTACTAATGAGAGAAGACGTGCTTTATATAGGGATCACAAGGTATTTTGGAATGTAGGCTGACAACCAACGATCATGCAAAGATCAAGACTAGATCACAAATGATGAAGACCGACACTTGCAAATATTAAAATTTGGGTCCCTTTTGGAGGGACTAGGGTGTTGGGTACTGTTGTGACCATTTCACACATCGCCCCATCGCAAATGGGGACCCCCTCTTTTTGCTTGTTTTTCGCTCGTTTTCGCCTTCGTTTTTAGGGTTTTGTTAGTTAGTTAGTTGTCTGGATTTAGGGCCAAGCCTTGGGGTTTTAAATTTTGCCTTTTCAAGCCAAAATCCAGTTGTTTTTTGAGAGCTTTTGAGCTTCTT
The DNA here is from genome assembly GCF_030272615.1 of Cryptomeria japonica. Classification (NCBI taxonomy): domain Eukaryota; kingdom Viridiplantae; phylum Streptophyta; class Pinopsida; order Cupressales; family Cupressaceae; genus Cryptomeria; species Cryptomeria japonica. The sequence continues at coordinate 474,973,840 of NC_081415.1, read as the reverse complement.
TTCTGGAATGCAAATTTTGAATGCAATGATTTCGCCAAAATGGTCTAATTTTCAATTGGAATGTTCATGCAGAGCTTAAATTTGTCTAAGTGTTGAAGATGAAATGCGAATTTTTGTCTGATTGAATATTTTGACCAAATTTTGACTTTTTTGAATTTTGATCCCGGGCATTGGAATTGATTTGTTTTCGCCTCGTGAAGTGTTAAAATGTGAAAAATCTTGTTATTTTGGCCTGTAGGAGCAAAATCGCTCCTGTCCCTCAGTGAAGGACGGGAGCTCATTTTCAAATACCTCATCATCCTTGCAGAGTCCAGACAAATTTTACGTTTGAAGTGATGGAGAACGGCGAGATCTTTCCATTGAATATAAATTGAAGATTTTCATGAACACAGAAATGCCTCCAGGAGGAAAATCGCTCCTGTCCCTCAGTGAAGGACCGGAGCTACAATTCAAATTTCGCCTTGTCCTTGCAAGATTTCGAGAGCTTAATGATTTGAGGACGTCCAAGGGAGGATCCTTTGCCAAATGAATATAATTTGATATGCAAAAACGAAGGAGAATGACCTATATTGACCAAATCGCTCCTGTCCCTCTCCAAGGGACCAGGGCGAAGTACCTTGTAGCTCTCGTCCCTCTCCCAGGGACCAGAGCGATTTCCTTCATTTTGCAAAATCCAGACAAGGGTCAAGGCAAGTTTACGTTCAAAAACAAGGGAAAACATGAGATGAACGCATTGAATATAAATTGAAGATTTTTGGGACGTCCATAACAGTGTTAAATGCCTAGTTCGCTCCTGTCCCTCAGGAAGGGACCAGAGCGATTTTTGATATAATTGCTTTTCTTGCAAAGTTACAAATGATGTCAAGGCATGGACGAATAGAGTGAAGAAGGACGAGTCCGTTGAATATAAACTTGGAACCTGGCAAAGTGAGATGAAGGCCACAAGGGGAGGATCGCTCCTGTCCCTCTCCAAGGGACCAGGGCGATACAATGATGATAATACTCCCCACGCAAGTTCAAGGTCGTTCCTCCAAAGTTCAAGGTCGACACAAGTCAAGACAAGGTGGCGAGGGACATTTCAAGGCATCTTCATCATGCGCAAACACTCAGGGGACGTTAAAATGAAGAAATTGACACCATATAACATAGATCGCTCCTGTCCCTCAGGAAGGGACCAGAGCGATATTTCCATTAAGACATCGATTTCAAAGGACAAGCAAATATTAAGTTACCAAGAGGACTTAAAGGACGTCATTTCACGCAATGAAGATAATTGCAAGTTGGTAAAAACAAGAACAAGCTCGCAATGATGAACTTCGCTCCTGTCCCTCAGGAAGGGACCAGAGCGATGTTAGATGCATTGGCCATTTCATGCAAAATTTACCTAAGGACAATATGTTGCAATGTTCTGGAGGGTCCATGGTATGACAACAAGATGATAAACAAGAATTTTGAACGTGAAATGATCATCATTTTGAGCATGGAGACTATATCGCTCCTGTCCCTCTCCAAGGGACCAGGGCGATTTGCTTTGGATTCCTTGTTTTGCTTCAAGTTCAAGCTAAGTCAAGACGTCCTAAGATTGCATATGGTCCAAGGCATCGTTTGAAGATAATTCGCAAGGGTTTTGAACGCCCAAACATCGCCAAATAATGTAAAGGCCTCACATCGCTCCTGTCCTTTGGACAAGGACCAAGGCGATACTATCAAAACACTCACGTTCCTTCAAAGATCAAGGCGAAGCGAGGTTAGGAAGTGCGAAGGACGACGTTTGAAGGACATTGCAAAGGAGATCGAAGTTTAAAAGTCGCCAAGATCAAGGAGAAATAATGGATCGCTCCTGTCCCTCTCCAAGGGACAAGGGCGATGGTCCCTTTAATACGTCCAAACACATAATGAAGACAAATGGAATAAGCGCGAAAGGAATGAGCATAGGTGTAGTTCACCCTACAATGGAAGTTCGAAGGTCAAAGATACAAGATGAACGTGAAGACATGGAGATCGCTCCTGTCCCTCTCCAAGGGACAAGGGCGATGTTAGGCAAAACACAGGATATCCTTTGAAAATCACGCTAAGACAAGGACGCACAAGGTTTTAAATGGCATTTGGAAGATGATACAAGGAGAGGATCGTACCAAAATGGAGAATTTCAAGCAAAAAACTTAGGATCGCTCCTGTCCCTCTCCAAGGGACCAGGGCGATAATGGTCATAAGATGCACTTGCTCGCACAAGAAAGAAATTCAAATTCGAAGGACCACCAGATGATCGATTTGGGACGTGGAAATGAAGGAGTTGAACGTTGAAAACGCAAGAATCAAGACCAAAATCATGGATCGCTCCTGTCCCTCTCCAAGGGACCAGAGCGATGAGGTACGTCCCTTTATTTTCATATTTTTGGCGCTAAATTAAACAATTCAAATTTCCTTGAATGCTAAATCGATTTAAAAATTGAAAATCCATTTTTATTTGGCATTTAATATGGCGTTATCTCTTATTAATTATTTTTTTTGCCTTTATTAAAAATCGAAATTCTCATTTAAAAAAACGCAAGGCATTAATAGTTAATTATTTAATTAATAAAAAATCGATTTCAAGCGCTCATTTAAGGAGGTCGGCCTTGTCATTTCATTGCAAATCATTTAAAAAATGGTTTTATTTTATCAAGTCGGCCTAAGGGATAAATCGATTGCAAGCGCTATATAAGGGGAGTGGAATTATCATTTTCTACATCATTATTTTACCTTCCTTCATGCGAATTGCGTTGAAGACCAAAGGTGGTGCGAATTTGAAGACCACGCCAAAGGCGAATTTGCTAAAGACTTGGAGATTTATTTGTGCGAACTTGAAGATCCATTTGAGACCACGTCAAAGGCGATAATTGAAGATCACGTTCTATCCAAAGGTGGCGAAGTCAATTTTGAGGAGATCATATTGAAGATTACTTTATACCTCAATTTTGCCTAGGCAAATTTTGTTTTTGCATTCTAGAGTTAGCTCTCTATCGAGGTATGGCGATTTATTGTTATTGCTTTATTCATTCATCGTCATATTTCAAATTTTGAAATTTTGAATTTTTAAATCTCTTGGCTCAATCGTTGTATTTTAGGAAATGATAACTCTAGAGACTTATCATGAGGTTTCCTAAAATTTATCTCTCTTATTTACGTTATTTATTGCAAAATCTATTTCTTATAATGAAATGTTGTGTAGGTATGGCGACCCCAAAGGCGGGAGCATCCACCAGTCACTCGGCTCTCATGAAAGAAGATCAGAAGACCGAAGAAGTGGAGACCAAGATCGTGTCCAAGTGGAGCAACATTGGAGATACCAACTTGGGGAACTTTAGCACGAAGAAGTTCCGGGAGGTCCCTTACATCGGCAAGCCATCACCTGTCGCCCGGAGAATAATAGAGAGTAGCATCATCAAGGCGGCCGGTTTTCCTCCAGCCATTCAGTGCCACGAGTTGATGATCGAGTGTGCCCATCATTACAATCCACAGTCCAGGACAATTGTGTCCAACGAAGGAAACACTTTGGCGTACCTTTCAGAGGAAGCCATAAGTGAAGCCTTCCATCTTCCAGAGCACAGGGACATGATATACAAGAGCATTGAAGGAGCCAGATCAGTGTACGATGATGATCCAGATGCTTGCCTAAGCATAATCAACAAGAACTGGCTACTTAAGAGTCGTCCCCGTCTGAGCAAAGTACCGAACACACCACACAGGATTGATTTCCAAGAGGAGTACAGAGATTTGATCACCATGCTCAACAGAGTCACAGGAGCACCTCATGCCTTCTATTTTGAGAAATGGATGTTTTACTTCATCCAGGTGATTGTTCAAGGAAAGGGTACAATACATTGGGCTAGGATAATTAGCCATTGCTTGGACGTACAGTTGAGAAGACTCAGGGCTACTAAGTCCTTCCACATGAGTTCATACGTCATCTATGCCTTAATCAGGAGCGTTGAGTACGCAGGATTACCTCACAGGGGAGTGATTGGAAGAGGACCTGGCGAGGTCAGAGTTTGTGAATCCTATACCTACTTGCATCATCCACCAGGGAAGAACTACAAGCTAATTAATGATACTTTCACGATGAACATCACAAGGACGTTGCAAGGAGGGATTCACAACAGATTATCTCAGGATGCCCAGGAATTCATCAAGAGGTACGGTGCTTGGTTCATTCAGTTTCCCAAGTTCACTTACATTAGAGTGCATGGATGTCCTTTACCTCCATACATGTTGCCGAGGTACCCGACAGATAGAATTGTGTTACTTGAAGTAACAAGGCAGTTGGCAGCATATGTGAAGGCATTCAGACACAGACATCAGAATGGAGTTCAGGTACCTATTATTTTGGGTAATTCAGTTGAGGTATGTCCTAATGTCTTAGCCATGGATGACGCAGAGAAGGAGTTAGCCTTGTATCCTTTTTCATCTTTTGCTTGGAGGAATAGTTTTGATCCCCATGGACATTTAGAGGAGACAGTCGGTAGAAGATTTAGACATGAGTACCAGATTGAAGATTTTATGATGAATCTCCTAGATGATCTCGAAGTGAAACGAAAGATACATTCTAGATTGCCTTTGGATTTCATCAGGAAATGTAAGATTTACAGAGTAGCCGACCAGGCTCAGGACAACGGCAGGCACATCCAATCTTCATATGATAGAGAAAGCAAAACAATAAGTTTGAATTGGAATGAGCCCGAGGCCGTGGATTTAGATGATTTGATGGCACCAGTCTTGTCTTGTACTCGCAGATGGGTAGACGTTCAGCATCAGAAGTTGAGAGAACAGGGCATAGCTATGTCTTTTACTTTGGAAGAGAAACCAGCCGAAGGTGGAGCCAGTGTTAGTGAAGGCAATCCTAATCCTAGGAATTCAGGTGAAGGTAACCTTCGATGTGCCAGTGAGGGCAATCTCCATTCGAGAGGTTCGAAGAGAAAAGAAAGATCAGAAAAGAAAGAGTCTTCCAAGAAAAAGCAAGGTGCCAACAAAGATCAAACACCAGGTACTTCTTCCAGGCCAGAGGATAGAACAGTTCGAGTGGAAGAGTCCATGGAATCGATGGTACAGAATGACAGACAGGAGGAAGAACAGGCACAGCATGCTTCATCCGATGGATCTCTCCAAGACTATGATTTAGATAATGATAATGAAGTAACATCTCCTCCCAGACAAGAAGAAATAGTACATAAAGAGATTCAAGTTCAAGAGACAAGATCAAATATCCCAGATTGGTTGAAGGAAAGATTGACTAAGGTGATCGTAATTGAGGACGAGGACAGTGCAATTGATTTAGAGAGCCTCGTTGGACGTTCACATATGACAACAGAGAAGAAGAAGGCTACAAAGATGTCCAAGATGATTCGAGATGAGACTGGATCTAGAAAACTGCAGATAGCTACGCCGGCAGCAGACAAATATGAGGGTGAAATCTTAGCAGAAGACTATCATATACAGACTATTGAGTTAGGACCATCCACAGCAGAGCAGACTTTAGATGATGCCACCGACACATTTGAGGCATTGAAGGACAAGCTTAGAGAAGAAGTGGAAAAGAATAGAAAGCTTGAGAGAGAGGTCGGTGCATGGAGGACATATTTCAGTCACATCAATGAACCTTTGGGACGTCAGGATCCAGTTAGATCACCATTGCAGGCATTACCCCTTCAATCAATCAATGAAGCAGAAAGATTCAGGAACCTGGTCTAGCGTACATGTGGTTGGATGGATAGATCTCACACGGTGGCCATTGAGTTTGTTACAAGGATGTCGAAGATCACCCATCAGGCTATCCAAGTTCTTGAGATTATTCACAGATTGATGGCAACAGTAGCTGCATTTGCCCATACCAAGGACGTTGTCATCCCTGTCTTGAAAGTTATAAGACACACATCCAGAAGAATTTTAGCACAAGAGAGGATCTTGGAAGGTGATTCTCACAGTTTGTTTCAGTGGTCAACCTTACTCCATATAAAGAGTGTTCTCTTTGAGGACATCAGTGTTAGATGTAGTCAAGTTGAGGAGGTGATCAATCCGATCCAGGACAGAGTATTTGAGGTACTTCGTACCATTCTTGGCAGAAGGATCGAGGTCGAGACGGATGTGGATGTACAAGAATTTGAGGATAGAATCAAGATCATCTTTCGCAAGGACGCAGATGTTACAGATGAGCAGTATGATCAGATGTATGCCACCATGCTCCTGATTGATAGAACAAAGGAACTTGAACCTACTTGGGACACAGCTCTTCTAGATGCATTTGATCAGGTTATCCACTTAGAAGAGAGTATCAAGAATCTTCCCGGGATTCCAAGCACAGAAATCGAAGGAATCGTGACAAAATTCATTGCATATGCTAAGAAAGAGAATTGGAAAGGGAATAAGATTCTAGATGAAAGGTTGTTACAGATGACATGACATCTTGTTTCTCATTGGTTGATACCTCCTAGATTTTTGTGCCAAATTTAATATTTGGCTATGTATTTAATATTGTTCAGTAAAAAGGAGGTCATTTGTAACAAACCCTAATTAGGGTTTAGGTGTCATGATCTTGTCTATTGATTTACTTTCAATCTGGACCTTTCATTGTAATTGGGGATGCTATTTATACCCCCATTTTTCATTTCATTTGATAATAGTTAATAGTCGAATAGTTAGATAAGAGTGAAATAGAGAGATTAGAGTTGTAAGCAATTTTATTTTGTAGCAAGATTGAGTCTTGAAGAGAGAAATTCAAGCAATTGTTGTATATGATGACTTGGAAATCAATAAAATATTGAAGTTATGGTGTTTTGTTGCAAGTTTCTTAAGTTATCTTCATGGTTGTTGGATGTACTTGAATCACGCTCAATCAAAGTAGTTTGTTAATTTGAAAGACTAAGTGTGAGATTCGATATTTGGTAGGATTCGCTATCCAAACCACTAGCTTCTTGCTGATTGTAGGAACGCCTTGCGTGGTCGACTGGAAAACATTTTGAGTCCTTAACCTTCAAGCATTTTCGCATCTAGGATATGTACCTTCGTAGTAGTGTCCTTGGTCTTTGATGCATTGAATACCATTATTACCTTAGAAGATCGCACTAATTTCAATTGAGTTGTTATCTTATGGCAAAATTGAAGTTGGTTGAGTCTTGCCAAATCTCATTCATGCTAAGTCGTTCATAGGGTTAGGCTAGATTTCCTTAAACCCTGTCCTTTTGCCATTTTTTGAAAGTTCCTTTTTAGTTTAGTAAAATCTTCGAGCTTTTGAATCCGTAAGACGCCTTGAAGGAAACAGCAAATCACATCATACCACTAAAAAGCTTGTCCACACGTGGAGACCCCACTAAAAGAACCTTGGAGTCCATCTAACTGATCCTTTTTGCAGATCTTCAGCAGTTAGAGACTATTTTCTCAAGAGAGGATAAGATGCCTGTCGGTATTTTATTCTGTGTATGATTGTGTACAAAATACACGTCAACAGGTACCCAAGTCCACTCAAACGGAGCAAACAAAAGGCAAATCAAAGTGGTGGCCCGGTGGGGTCAAAATATAGGACCTAGTCTCAGAATTAGCATTTGATGACGATTAAGTTGTGGGTTAGAATATGACTCAAATAGGCTTAAAATGATCTAGGAGAAAGCACAGTAAAGTAGCTGCCAAATAGAGTGTGAAATTTTAAAGGGTATACAATTGACATCACTACATGTTCACTACTGTATTGTGCAATTCTAAGCCATGAACTGGTTACACACTTCAAACTAAAAATCTTTTTACTTTTGTCATGCCCCATCTATCTTTGTGGTCCTTATCGAAGATTTCTCATCCATCATTCTACCTCGAGAAGCTATCTCAATAATTCTTGGTTATATAGAACGTGTTTTCTTAATTTAAGATTTGTTTTATTATGAGGAACAAATTAACAAATTGTAAACTATCAAAAATTGTAACGGAATTAAGGCACCCTAACATGAGTTATGGATGGCATTATATGATTGCCTTGGATGTTATTGAACAAATTAAATACGGTTTCTAGCTTATGGTTGATTGTATTTTTAACTTGTGATTTCTCAAAGGGTTTTAGCATCATCTTTAATCATCAAGGAGAGTCTTTGTCTACCATTTGGACCTCAATAGCTGTCAAATCACATTGCAAACAACAATGGGTGATCCAAAAATTATTGGCTAGGCTGCAAGGTTCGCCCCCCTGATCCCCTAGTACTGGTCCAGGGTCTTGGTTTGGTCTGCCTGTGGTTTGGACAGGGTCTGTGATTCACAGGCTTGGTTTGGGCCATGACGAACCCAGGCAGACCTAGGTCGAACCCGGGGGTCCGACGGCTAAAAAACAGTGATTTTTTTGCAAAATTTAATTTTTTTTTTGAAACCCACCACAAAAAATTAAAATATAACCCTAAAAGTGAGTTTTAAAACATTAACTTGGCTCATTTCTCCTCATTTGTGTTGCAAACAACAATTTTTTGCTAGCAGGTTGAAGAAAGTGTGAACAAAGTTTGGCTTCCAAAATCAAATAGGAGGAGTTGAAGACTGATTTTTGAATCTTCAACAAGTGTTGCAACATCATTTCCACACATTTGCAAGCTTCCATTGGCTGAAAGAGGTAGGTTTTTGAACATTTTTTTCAACTATTTTTGTTTCACAAATTGTCAAACATGAAACATTAATTGTTTTTCATTATTTTGTTTTTGTTTTGAATGTGTTCATGTTATTTCTTGTCATAGGAACTAGAATGGCATCTACCTCTTCCTCCATTGGCACAAATGAACAATCAATATCAAAACAAAGAAATGATCCAAATTCTCCCCTATCGAAGTATGTTGACATTATAAGACCGTTTTCAGGAGGTGGGGATTCCGTTGGACATGCCAAGGATGTGTAGAATGTAATAGTTCATATTTTCGGGTGGTAGGCCATTTGTGTGGAATACTAGGAAGAGGCATCAAAAAATGCCCTAGGAAAGACGGTAAACCTATACTAGATGAGATGGTGATGAAATATATTAGGTAGCAGAAGAGAGAGAAGCCCGCAGATTGAATCAAATTACACCAAAAAAAACAAAGGGAATGCAATCCCCATCTAATCCCAATGTTGTAGTAGAAAACCACCTCTTCTTTTCCACAACTGAACCTCAAAGTAAAGCACCCTTGACACGCAAAAGAACAAAGGGGCCTTTAGAAACCGTATTTCAAAACGAGAGTCGAGACATTGCCGACCAAGGTGTAGCAAGGTGCATATATGCAAATGGGTTGGCTTTCAATGTTGTTCGCTTGCCATATTGGAAGCAAATGTTGAGAAGTATAAGGGCCTAGGCTATGAGAAGGTACGTGGAACCTTATTTGAAAGAGAGGTGAAGGGGGTTGGAGATGCATTGAAACCCATAAGGGATTCATGGGCTGAGACAGGTGTATCAATTGTTTCAGATGGGTGGAAAGATTCTAAAAATCGTCCCTTGATCAATGTCATAGTGGTGTCCCCTAAAGGGACAATGTTTTTGAAAGCTACGGATTGTGAGGGCCAAGTAAAAGATGGCCAATTTATTGCAGATATTCTCATCTCCTCCATTGAGTCAGTGGGACCCCACAATGTTGTCCAAGTCATAACGGACAATGAAAAAAATTGTAGAGCTGCTGGTTTGTTGGTTGAGGAATGCTATCATCACATCTTTTGGACAACTTGTGTGGTCCATTCATTCAATCTTATGCTACAAAAGATTGGGAATAAAATTAAATGGATCAAAGATGTGTATGTAGAGGCTGAGGACATCCAGATGTTCATCACAGACCACCACATGTCTTAAGGGATTTTTAGATCCTTTTCGAATTTGGAGCTATTGAAGGTAAGTGAAATAGTAATTTAATTTTACATTTTCTGATTTTTAAAATTTTCAATGTTCATAATATCATTGTGTAAGTTATATTGTGTATTCTTCTTTAAAGTTTGGCTTTATTTGTTAACAATTTTAGCATTAAATTGTGTTTTAGGTTGTTGAGACCTGTTTTGCATCAAACACGATCGTCTTGAGACGACTTGTGAAAGTTAAAGTGGCACTTTGCAATATGGTGATCAACACACATTGGACTATATGGAAGCAGAGCAACAGTGAGAGGGCAGCAAAAATTAGGGAACGGATATTGAATGAGTCATGGTGGGATCTTGTGACATATCTCCTTAGTTTCACTGTGCCCATTATGAGCATGATTCGTTATACTGACATGGATAGGCCTTGCATTGGTGAGATGTATGATGGCATTGACTCAATGCTTGGAAAAATGAAGTGCATTATAAATGCAAGAGAGAAAGACCCCGAGGAGAAATTCTTCAAACAAGTGGAAACAATTGTTGTAGAAAGGTGGAATAAGATGACCATTCCTTTGCATCTTCTTGCCTATGCCTTGACACCAAAGTACTATAGCAATCATTTTATTGATCAACCAGGAAGGCTTCCACCATGGAGACATCTAGAATTGTCTGATGGGTACAAGGCAACATTCCTTAGACTCTATCCTGATGATGATTTGTGAGATATTATTACAAATGAGTTCATAGAATTTGCAAATGGAAATGGTCTAAGTGTTGATGCTCTTCGTCATAGATCTAAAAAGGATGCTCATAGTTGGTGGTACTTTCATGGCACATGCTTCCAAAACCTACAACCCCCCGCTGTTAAAGTTTTATCACAAGTAGGTTTAATTAATTAAAATTTATCACAAGTTTTATTTATAGTTTACTTTGTCTTGATAGGTTGCTAGTAATTTATAATTTTAATTTTTATAAATTTATAACTTTAATTGTTTACTTTGTCTTCATAGGTTGCTAGTTCATCTGCTTTAGAAAGAATTTGGAGCACGTACTCTTTCATCCACTCAGTAAAGCACAATAGATTGCAATAAAAAAGAGCGGAGAATTTAGTATATGTGCATTCCAACCTATGTCTTCTTTCACACAAGCAACGTGACTACAACCAAGGGGAAACGAAAATGTGGGATATAGAGCCAGAGTATACTGATTTGGATGCTTCCGCTTCTTAGCTTGTTGCATTTGATGACTTAGATAGTGAGCAAACTTATAGTGCAAGTGCAAGTGGCATTGGCATTGGTTCATCTAATGTCAATGTCAATGATGAGGACAAGGAGGAAGAGGAGAATGAGGATGATGAATTAGAGAATCCATTTGATGATTAAACTTTAAATTGTTGAAAGTTGAAACAATGAGACTTGAATATTTTGTCATTTTGATATTAAACATGATTTATATGATGCTATTATGGTATGATCATGATGCTATGATTACAAGTTTATGATGGTTTTGTTGTTTATATGATGCTATGTGACATGCTAATCTTAATTCATGCTTATAGGCTGCATATATATATATTATATTTGTACTAATGAACCCAAACAAACCCAAACCCCTTATCAAAATTTTGCTGTATTGGCGTACCGGTTCTTCGAACCCAAACTGGTGCCCGAACCCGAACCGACAACTTAGATTATTGGACAAACATAAAAATATAGTTGGACCATTGAGTACAAATTGAAGTTTTATTGTAGGATAAAGAAATAGCATAACAGGGTTATTTGAAATATGATATTTTTACATACTTAGATTCCTTTGGAAAAGTTATGCAATTTCTATAAAAAATGACACTACATTTCAAGTTTGTATGCGAAAGTCACGATATTTGCAAGTTATAAGACCAATTATCAGTGAGGTTTTCGGCTGTACCCAAACTTGTCTTACAGGGTTATTTGAAATATGATATTTTTACATACTTAGATTCCTTTGGAAAAGTTATGCAATTTCTATAAAAAATGACACTACATTTCAAGTTTGTATGCGAAAGTCACGATATTTGCAAGTTATAAGACCAATTATCAGTGAGGTTTTCGGCTGTACCCAAACTTGTCTTACAGGTTTAGCTACTATGGAACTTGTGCCCTTAAGCATAGAAAATTGAGTTTTGCTGGTGCCTGGATTAGTAAGCCTCAAAATTTGCAAAATTGGCTAAGACCTTGCCCCTTTGTTGTTCTTTCCTATCATAGATAACCGATTTGAGATGTTTCTTAACGGGTCTCCCTTGGTCAAAGTTTGCATAAGTGTTGTCCCCTTTGTCCCCCATGAGCTTATCAATGTGTTAACAATTGGAAAAATCCAAGAAGATTCTAAGTGGTGCATTTTTTGGTCATTTCCCTAAGTTTGGGTAGTTTGTTGGACTTTTGGGTTTCCCTTACTTGCATGCCCTTCAGCCAAACACCAAAACCTTAACAATTTGCACCAAGTTCTTTTTTTGCACTAGAGTTTCCAAGTTTCCCTTCCTTGGATACCATTTCCCCATCATCCCCAACTCTTGAAACCCTAACCATTTACGTTAAGTCCTTTGTGCATCGGAGTTTCAGACCCTTGCTTCCCTAAGTACCATTTCCTTGGTGCTTTTGATCCTTGAAACAGCGATCCTTCTATAGTGTCACACATGCCTTGTGCAAGTCTGTACATTATTGAACACTATCACTTATAACTCAACACAACTTTGTGCGCTACCTAGTAGACATTGTATAGGGAGTGGTCCTACACATGTGGCATCCATGTAGTGATCTTCAGATCGTGGGATTGGAATGCTAATTGTTAGGAAAGCTCAACCACTAGGCAATAAAGTCAACTAGTTTGGGGCACAACCATTCCATCTGCTCATTTTATTTTGTATCATATATATATATATACATATACATATACATATACATATATATATATATACATATATACACACACACATATATGTATATATGTATGTATATGTATATATATACATATACATATATATATATATGTGTATCTATGTTATATATGTATCTATGTATATATATACAAATATCTATATATATATGTATGTATATATCTAAGTTACCGGTTCCGGTTCGGATTCGGGGATTTTTTTTTTCCTTGGGTACGGGTGCGGGTTCATCCGTACATACATATATATATATTAATTTTTTCTTATATATATATATGTTCAAACTTCAAACATCAAAATTATATATGTTCACAGTTCCCAGTCCATCAACAATCTAGCCAACTTTAGACTAGTTGTTTTGAATGAGAGAAACCAGTTTCATAAGGTTGGCCTATCAAAACCTTAACAATTTGCACCGAGTTCTTTTTTTGCACTAGAGTTTCCAAGTTTCCCTTCCTTGGATACCATTTCCCCATCATCCCCAACTCTTGAAACCCTAACCATTTACGTTAAGTCCTTTGCGCATCGGAGTTTCAGACCCTTGCTTCCCTAAGTACCATTTCCTTGGTGCTTTTGATCCTTGAAACAGCGATCCTTCTATAGTGTCACACATGCCTTGTGCAAGTCTGTACATTATTGAACACTATCACTTATAACTCAACACAACTTTGTGCGCTACCTAGTAGACATTGTATAGGGAGTGGTCCTACACATGTGGCATCCATGTAGTGATCTTTAGATCGTGGGATTGGAATGCTAATTGTTAGGAAAGCTCAACCACTAGGCAATAAAGTCAACTAGTTTGGGGCACAACCGTTCCATCTGCTCATTTTATTTTGTATCATATATACATATACATATACATATATATATATATACATATACACACACACATATATATGTATATATGTATGTATATGTATATATATATACATATACATACATATATATATATGTGTATCTATGTTATATATGTATCTATGTATATATATACAAATATCTATATATATATGTATGTATATATCTAAGTTACCGGTTCCGGTTCGGATTCGGGAATTTTTTTTTTCCTTGGGTACGGGTGCGGGTTCGTCCGTACATACATATATATATATTAATTTTTTCTTATATATATATATTCAAACTTCAAACATCAAAATTATATATGTTCACAGTTCCCAGTCCATCAACAATCTAGCCAACTTTAGACTAGTTGTTTTGAATGAGAGAAACCAGTTTCATAAGGTTGGCCTATCAAATCTATCCAGCACCACACCCAATGAAACATCATGACTCTCATACCTGAGGCAAGCACATTCGATAACCCCTTGTTTACACTTGCAACTGAGGACAGCAAAAAATATTTCAGATCAGGGAATCCATACAAGGTATCATCCAGCTCAGCTAGGAGACTGTTCATACATCTCATTACAATTTTTTAGAGTACTGTAAAGGTTTACATACTTGGTCTAACTTTGGATCTGCTGAGCAACAAATAGTTGTAATTCTGTTATTCCAGAGATAATAATAAAACAGTTAAGTTCTCCTTTTTTTTTTATCTGTTCCTTTATAATTAATTTAAGTTGTAATCTAGCTATGTGAATCCAGGGGGAATAATATATGTCGGTTGTAGTTTGCTGTGTTGAAAGGGCAGTGAAGTTTGGATAGTGTCACAATAACCCTAGGACGTTACACCCGGGTCCTCCTTGGTTCGACCTGGGTCCCACCTGGGCCCTGCCCAGGCGGCTGGGTGGGACCCAGGTCGAACCAGGCTCGGACCAGGACCAAGACCTGGGCATTTTAGGGAAGAACCGGTAACTGAGGTATATATATATATATATATATATATATATATATATGTATATGTGTATATATATATATGTATGTATGTGTATATATATATATATATATATATATATATATATATATGTAAATGTGCGAAGGTTGGATAGTTGAAAAGACTAAGGTGAGCTAGTTTGATGTGTTCACTTTTCGGTCATAGAAATTCTAATTCCTAGCTTTATTATTTGTAAAACTCAATTTTACCCTATTCATTGTTGCTTGAATTAAAGTAGCACATATTCACCAAAATTGCTCTTTTTGGATGTCTATTGGATTACTTTACTTCTTGATTTCTAGTACATAGTTCATAATCTTGTCTTTCAATAATATTGGATTGTCACTCAAACCACTTGGGATTTGGATTAGAAGAGTCACTGGTAGAAGCAATGATGCTCAAGTCATCGTTTTGAAGTTAATCCAATGGGATGTTTTAGAAATGGTTTGTGATGGTCTCATGATCAATATTGTTAGTATGAATATTGTTGTGCAAGTGATGATAGGGTTCAAGAGAGGGGTAAGACTAAAAGGTGGTATGATGTCACAAGGAGGTAAGATAGATTCTGGGCCGTACAAACCCTCTTGTCAGACCATACAGCACCTACAGCAACTCCATTTTGCCTGGTACGGACCATAAGTCCACTGGATTGTATAATTTTGGTTAATTGAATTAAAATCAGGGGTTGGAAGTGTATATTTGTTAGTATTATTTTATCTAGAAGTTTATTGTGGTCTTTATTTTTTTTTGATTCTTGGTTGCAAGTAGTTATCAATCATAAAGCATTTCAAAAAAAAAAAAAAAAAAAGCAGAAAACCCCCAAACAACAAAAAAAAAACAGTAAAACAAAAAAAAGCAAGACTTCAGCAAGAAACGATTCCAGTTTTTGGACCAGATTGGCATCCTAGGGTGCTTACTACGTAATGGAAAAGCTATATTGAATATTACAAATTAGGAAAACCATGATAAGATAAAGAAGCTACACATAATGTCATCAGGGTTATGTGCATTGGAAATCGATTATGTAAAAAACACTTGTGGACATTACTAGTACTTTTTTGTAACAGATTTTTTAAATCATCACTAATTGTTTTTGAAATTAATAGATAAATGGATGATTTGTTTGTAATTCAACCTTAATTCTCTTGGGAATATGGTAGAATTTCCAGACCAGAAAATTTGTTTGTTATATTTAGTTCCATGCATTCTTAGTCATCTTGATACTGAAAAGCTTCCAAATCCTATATATCACTTTCTGCTATGGAGAAGTTGCTTGTTCTTCCTCTATGTGACTTAGTACTGCTTAATCTGGAGAAAATCAGAACTAATATTTTGGAATCAAAATCCTAAATTTATGCAAGGATAGAGCTATCGAAAGAAATAGACATTTACTTGATTGGGCATCCTTCAAGGTTCTGATAGAGAGACTGAATGCTTAGATATTGCAGATTGATGAAACATCTAGTTTGATGCAAGCAATCTTTCATTTTCTTTATAACAGGAAATGTATAAGGAAACACATGCTTTGACCTTTTGGCGACATTTTGATGAATATATCAAGCTTGGTGTCTCACAGAATAATTGTCAAGGGAGCAAGGTATGTTCATGTGTCCTCGCTTGTTGGGTTCTGTTTATCTGCTTTACTGGTTAGAATGGGGCTTGTATGTCAAGTATTTAACTTCTTTTAAAAATTGCCTCAGCTGAGTTACATGTGTGTTTATGTGGTCTGGTTATTGCATATCTGTTCTATCTTTTACTACCAGGTTTATGTCTCACTAAATGGACGCATGCCACTCTTCACATTGAGGGTCATTGAAATCTAACTTACCAATTCCCTTTTTTGTATATATATCTAATTTTTGGATTAGATTGTATGGCTAGATTCATTAATAGAAGCCTAAATCAATGTTCATGTTTGTGCTTAAATTTGTTAAGGAAAAAAATTGGAACAAGTTTGTCAGCTAATAAAATTTGAAAAAAGAATTATGATTAAGTTTGAAGAATATATGGGGTTCTTCCCATAGTGTGTTGGTTAAGTGGTGGTGGTGGTGTTGTTGTGACCACCAAGGTTTAAATCCCTTTGGGCCATTGTGGTTGCAGGCTTGTGCCTTCATTGATCCAATGTGCTAGCAGATTTGAGCCTCAAATTTGTTAAATGGAGTGTGGTCCCCCGTTTGTGACCTTATTGGATCATAGCTCTAGGTCAAAAATGATTCATGTGGTATCGGAGGGTGTGTCATGCTAGCATCATCGATCACGTTAAATGTTTATTCGACACTTGAAGAAAGAAAAGTTTGAAGAATATATATTATTTTTTTCCAAAATAAGAAATAATTCGACAAGAATGTCAAAAATAGGTAAAGTTTACCAAATAGGTTTGGAAAAGGAAAAGGAAAAAAGAAAAGAAATTGGAAGCAAAGATTCCTCCGGCTAACATACTTTCTTTTTGTATCTGATAATTGGTCTGGATATTCTCATGAAAAATCAGTAATGCTCTTGTTTGATATACAGGGCACCTATCTGATATGGAAACAAGAAAAACACTTTATGTTGTAATATAAAGCTTATAATGACATTTGGGTCAAGTACACAAATATTTTGGTGGCCACTTCATTACATTATCCATTCAACAAGGAGATAGTTGAGAAAATTCCATGTTCATTATCAAATTGAATAGTAGAAGATCAACAATTTAGAAAGCAACAGGGTTTGTTGTCCCATAGGCTATCTTTGACCTTGTGGACATAAAAAATCTTCAATTCTATTCATTATGAAATTATCAAATGTTAATTAGGAAACCATGAGAAACCATCCAAAATGTGGCTCTTAAATCCTTAGTAGAAAATGCAATGCCTGAATCTCACGATGTCCATAGTTAAAAATAACATATCCCTTACACTTGTCATAAGCTTATCATAATCCTCTCACCAATTTGGACATTCCATTTCAGTTCCATTATCTCCATCCGAAGATGTGTTATGATGTGTCATAACGTTTTATAATTTGGTTGAGAGGTGTAGCTCCCTCTTACATCAGTCTTATGCACCATAGATCCTTTTACATTTCTGATGTGGCAAGTTCAACTTGTGGAGGCCATAACTTTTGATTTGGGAAGCTGATTGAGCCCCCTTTGTTTAAATTGAAAATCTCAAAGAGATCCTTATCATCATAATCTATTTGCTTTGGTTAAGGTCTATTTTGACTTTTTTTGAGGCCAAAATCAACTTCTAGAGCCTTGAAAATTGCATTTATTTTTCATTCTTGTCGTGAGACCTTGTCATGACTGTCCTCTTAGTCTTCTAGACTGCTATCTCTTTACATTCTCATACATTTGGATTTCTACTTGACCACTCATGACAGTGCCCTTAAGACTATCCTAAACAGTCTATCATGAACTGCTGTGATATTATCTGAATGGTTTGACTGTCTCTTGACATGGTGTTGGATGGATGGACTGTCTCTATCTTTTTCTTTGCACTATCATTTCCATGGAATAGACAATGAACCTCACTGCTTTTCTTCTTGTGAAAGCCCATGCTTTAGGCTTGATTAGACTGCGACAGTCACAAGGACTGTCTCTATTTTCTTGAGGACTGTTCTTACGGGCTCCTTTATGACAGTTCTGTGTATGACCTTTTATGACAGTCCCGAGGATACTGTCATGAGTCTCATGCTTCTACTCTAGGTCTCTGAGGGCAATAGGGTCATCATGAACACAACCTGCCCTTCTTTTCCATGTATTCTTACTGATCCTTCTTTGTGGGTCTAATCCTTTAGAGTAGACTTCTCTTCAGACTTCTCTTCAGAGCTTGCTAGACCCTCAAGACTGTCATTTCCTATGCTTGAGAGCTCCTCAAAATGTTCTTTGCCTGTGCTATTAATCGACAAAACTAGGTCCCTTCAATGCTATAAAAATGAAGTTCTTACTCTCCTGAAAAAGGATAATTCCATTTGCATACACAATCCTTTCATAGCGTGATTAATTTTACAATGAGAAAATACAAACTCCATCAGGGCTACCAATATATTGAGTATGCCAATACATTTGCATGAACTTTCTCTTGACATCATTGTTAGTAAATTTTAACTTTTGACATACAATGATATCAGGAAAAGAGAATTAAGAACAATCATTTACTCCTATAGCAATCTACAGTAGAAGCTTTCAATCAGTCTGATCGATGGCATCTCTTTTGGTATTTATCAGTGCCCTTCTTGTTAGATTTTCTCACTCTGCTTTTATGGATTCTTTTGTATTCTCTTAGATCTTTGCATGCATGCTCATGGGGACACTACCATATACAGTCAATGCTTTACCTTCAAAGACTCTTATCTTGTATCCATAATCTGCCTTTTACACTTGGATCCTCCTCTAAGAAGAAAAGTTACCCCTCGTCTTTGTCATTTAATCATTTTTGTAGGAGCACTTCATTGGCCCATGACTTTGTCTTGGTTCTCATAGAAGACTCATAACACACGACTGTTCACAACAATGACATACTTTCTATGTGATGATCATGTGCGAGCAAGTTTTGAATGAAGTAATAGAAGGAAAAGGAAAAACTATACTGCATATCTTCATTCCACATTGAAGTTGCAGCTGGAAACTTAGAAAGCATGTGGGTGCGAGCTGTCCCAGTTCCCTGAAAGTTTGAAGCCCCTCTCACAGCATGCAATGTGTCATACGTTCTCACCATTGCCTTGCAACATGCCCTCCATTTCTGAAGAATGCCCTTCTTCCTGTTTCTTTCTTTGGACATAGTCTTCAAAAGAACCTAAAATCCTTTTCTCTTAGTGTGGGTAGAATCTTTCAAAGGCGAAGAGCAAATAATACTTAACTTTTCTCCATCCTTTTTAGCGTGGGAAGAATATTTAACAAAAATGATTCAAGTTTTCCACAAAACTAAAGGGCTTATGAACAAAACCATTTAATAAAAAGTTAAAACCTTGAAAACAAAATAAAACTCTTACCAACCTTCAGAAAACATTAGACAACCTTAAAATGGGATAATGACAAGGATAGAACCCTAGATTACCTATTGCCAAAAAATGGAAAATTCACTTGAGTTGTCTCATTGTATAGGATTAAGACACATGTCACAATCTTGTCTAATCATATCTCTCACCTTGCCTTTATAAGCAAGGCTTCTCGTACATATTCAGCCATTCAATCTTGCATAATGAAGCAAGCTATTCTTGCCATTTTCCCTCTTGTGGAAGTCTTTTTGGTGTTGCAGGGATTTTTGGAGGTATTGAAGAGTCACCAATTGTTGTCACACTATTTGTTTGATGAAAAACACTTTAGCCAAGAAATGACTATCGTCCTTGAAAGACAATGTGAGTCTTTCACCAAATAATTGATTTGATCTATTATTACCAGTCTTTGAACAAATAAAATAATCTTACAAAAAGCAAGGCAAAGATTGCGCTTGACAGTACTAGCCACTCATATTCATCTATCATTAACACCTAGAGAATGCAACTCTTTGAAAATGCATGAAAAGGCAAAGGCAAGTATCGATACTTTTGGGTCTAAAGGTTTATCTCGAACCCTACCTTCCCTTGCTGAGAACTCCTTGTTAACTGCCTGTAGAATCTCAAAATCTGCCCCTTCTCATTAATTCGATAATTCCAAATTCTTCTAGCTGTTGATCTCACAAGATGTCTGCTCCATTAAAGAGAAAACTCATTGTCTTCTGCTGTTGTAGGCTTTTGGCAGTCATGAAAGAGGCTTGATAATTTGTGAAGTAGGGCTTTCTCAATAAGATTCCGAGTTCTCTCCTAAAGTCACGGGTTGAACTTGAGTTTGGGGTATTGGAAATGAAAGTTAAATTTCCCTCTCAAAAGGAATACCACAAGGGAGATTGGAACATAAGACTTTCTAAACAAATATGAAGACAAAGTCTCTTTGTTATTTTTAAACAATAAGACACCCCCTATTTAATGGTGCTTTGTAATGTCCCCTAATTAGTTACACTTGAAATCAACCTAAATTTGGCCAATTCTATAAATAAGTAATTGGGTTTTATAGGCGTACCTTTGTATACTGTTTTCCTACAACAAAATTAGAGAACATATATGAAATAATATTTAAAGCTGAAATATGAGTTATATTAAATGATATCAAATCTGCTATGTTAATGAGTGTTAGAATTATAATTGTTGGACATAATCAGATTATAATATTTCCTAGATGTGATCAGATTATTATATAAAGTCAGTATGTAAGTCATTTAGTAATCAATTCCTTTAGTCCATTAGTTGGATAGGGTGTCCAAGAACCCATCCCTCCTAGGCCCAAGGGCAGAATACCATTTCCCCCTTGGCTCCATGTGGCAGGTGTTAGGCATCCATCATGGTGTGGCGTACCCAGTGAGGTGTTCTATCACCGTTCCCCCTCATCTCAACCACCTTCTCTCTTAAGCCCAAGAGCAGATGCTTCACCCCTCTTGGCTCCTTATGGCAGGTGTTAGGCATCCATCATGGAGTGGCGTACCTCAGAGAGGGTCCCTCATATGTAATGAATCATTTATTATATTTATTCAATTCATCTCATGATAATCAATCATATCTGACATAATTACCATATTTCATTATATTATGTTAATGCCTTGCATTGGATTACCATTAATGTTTTCTGAGTATTACTTTGTATCAGTATTATTTATTGTTAGTGTCCTGTTAATCAATTTGTTATTCCCCATATTATTATGTGAATGGATTAATTTAAGCAAACTGATTTTAATTATATTATACATCCTTGAATTTATGTGTAGATATATCCATGTTATGTCTGACAGTATTGTAATTTTAATGCTGTTTAAATAATTAAATATAATTTGCCTCCCAAATTAATATCATTAAGATTATACACAACAGTTTTCTTGAGTGGTCAAAACATTAATGTTTTGAACTTCTTCATGCTGTCCTGAAAATTCATTTTCTTTTTCCCTTTGCTGTCTCAGCTGATTTCTTAGTATTTAACATTTTGAAACTTCCTCTTCTTCAACAAAAAGTGGAAGATCATCAAACAAATCAGACAAGACTTCATGCCGATAATCATTATCTTGCTTCATACTTTGTCGTTCCAGCATGCCCTGCTCAGTAGGACAGCCTTCTAGGGATACAATAGGACCCACTAGATCAACTTGTGGAGCTTCTTGGGCTATTGGAAGGCAAATAGGTTCTTCAAGAAGCTGTTCTTGAGGGTTTGCAGGCTGAACTTGCTCATGTGGTACATTTGGTATAAAACATAATGTATTGAACATAGGAGTGCCTTACCCCAAAAAAGGATTTGGAAAAGTACTAGCTTGGTGAGTCTTTTGAGCAGGTTTCTTAAAAGTTTCCTCTTGAAATGGAGGGTTCTTAAAACTAGGAATTTTGCATTTGGGAGATTCAGGAAACTCACCTTGTCTAAAGCTTGGAAAATTGGACCTCATGAACCTCTTCCTTCAAAAGTTGATCCATTTCAGTTGAAAGAGCTTGTCTAAAGCTGGGAATTGAAGGAGCTGGTTGAGTCTGATTTTTTTGAATTTGAGCAAGCAAAACCTTCATTTGCTCATCTTTTGCTGCTACTTCCCTTGTGAGATCCTTCTCATACTGCCTCTTTTGATGACTGTGCCTACATTACCCATGTTTGAATCTGCTACAAAGGGTTAATGAAAGACAGCATTCATGACCTTTTCTCTTCAAAAAGAATCACTGTCCACCACTCAAATCAATGTGTGGGCAACTTTTCATTTTGTGGACTGTATACTTCTATCCTGCAAGCTCATGAAGACCTCATCATGAGGAAATATAGTTTTTTTTGATAGTATTAGCAAAGTTTTCGTGACAATGAAAAGTTCAAATTGAGGTATCCAGGAGAAGGATATAGCTTCAGAACAGTGACAAGGATCTCTTAGATTTTGTTGCAATCCATAGCTTCATGTATATTTAAGCCAGTGAACAGTCCAAAGTAAGTGCAGTCCCTGTCTAGATTTACAACCATAACCAACAAATGACATTCTCAGAGCAGTCTTATAAAGGTCTTTAATTCATTGACAGTCATAATGTCTTGTATGTCCAATATGCCCATATGACCACAGTGATACAATATGTGTTGTAGTCCAAGTGCCCTGATACAATGAAGTTCACAGTGATCCCATGACAGTAAAAAGCAGAGATGACTGTGATAAGTATTTATCACTGTCAAAAGACTCTGAGGGTAAGCAAGCACAGTAGCCCCAATGCTTAGACAGTCCTTCAAAAGGTAGTAAAGGACAGTCCTAAATGAGAGCATAACATAGTCGTATGGAGCATGATCGAAATCAGAAAATGACAGTAATAATTGAAAGAACAATAAAGATTTGACTTCTATCTCAGATCTTAGTAGCAGAGGTATTGGGAGTTACAATGAGCACTGTCATAAAAGGCCATTGTCACACTGATAAAAGAGTACAGCTAATGCATTATGACAACATGCACTTGATATCTTCAATGAGCATTGATCCTCATTAAAAGGGCAGTGCGTAGTGAGTTTTGTCATAATCATTAATGGTGAACTTAGCCCATTTATGATGAGAAGTATATTTGAAATTCAAATTTGCGATAAATGCATCCAAACTCAAAATTCAAAAACAAGTCAAGAGGGTTGAGTAAAGACAAATCCACTGATTTGAGGAGGTCTTTAAAGTCTTAACAGCAGCCCTGTTTTGAGGGCCCCCAAGGGTTAGTCATCACCCAAGGGGAGTTTTGAGACAGTTAACAGCCAGCAAACCTCAGTTCCAACCCACTTTCTAAGGGATTTTCAAGTCATCTCATCCAGCAGCTGCTATTTCAAATTTTCAATCAGTTAGCACCTGATTTTGAGGAAGGAGCAGTCAACAATCAAGTCAAAGGCAGCCAAGAATTCAAATTTTCAAATGTTGGAGCTCTTTCTTGATATAAGTTCTTTCTTTTCTTTCTTTTGTCTCTAGTTCTTGCTTCTTTCTTCTCTGTATGACAGCAGAAAGTGGATATTGTAACTCATTTCATACTAAGTTGTAGCATGTACTTTCAACATTGAATCCAATACTTCTTTGATTTCTCTATGTATTCAACTGTGTTACATTTTTGTAACCTTTGTGTATAAAAATCAGAGCTGTTACTGTGTATGGAATTCAAATTCTTCTTGAATAATCAACAAAGATTCAGTTGTTCCTGCTCATTTCTCTTGTCTTTTCCATTAAGTTGTGCTGAATATTCATTGTGGCTTACAATCCTTTGTTATTTTTGCTTCAACACAATGTTTAGACAAGTAATCCATGATTAGATCAGGTTGTATGTTGTGTTATGTTTTCATTTCAGTTAGTATTGTAGTATGATTTATTTCATCTCCTATACAAACTGAAAAGAGGGGCTTTCATATATAATATTTATGGTCATCATTGGATCAAATGAGCTGTGAATAGGATTAGTTCTTTGATGAAATAGTTGTAATCAACAGAAAGTTAGTTTGAACAAAATATCTTGGCATATCACCTGGTAGTTAGTAGTTTCATTCCCAAAGCATTCTTCTATCCTTTTTCCCAAGCGAAATTCAGTTAGTGTTAGGATATCTAAAGGGATCCAACCCATAATCTGGAGGTTCATCCTCACAATGAGCAACCCACAGGCTCGAGGATGTTCCCATGTTTCACGGGATTGCTGAGCATCAAGCTTAGCTCTCGGGTGCAAAT
The DNA here is from genome assembly GCF_030272615.1 of Cryptomeria japonica. Classification (NCBI taxonomy): domain Eukaryota; kingdom Viridiplantae; phylum Streptophyta; class Pinopsida; order Cupressales; family Cupressaceae; genus Cryptomeria; species Cryptomeria japonica. The sequence goes on along the minus strand of NC_081415.1, from coordinate 474,949,566 downwards.
CCTTGTGACAACACCAATCAACTCCTACACTTTTGATTGGCTAACTAATCAACATTACATCTGGAAATGCACACCATGCACAAGGAGACACTTAATCAAGGTTGATTCTACCTTTAATCACTCATTATTCAAAGATTACAAATAGTTATTACAAGTTTGGAATGAACCCAGGAATTACAATATCATATTGTTATACCCAAGGTTGGAGGTTGAAAACTTGTAGGTTTTGTTGAGCCAATTTGTTTCTCTACTAGCCTCCTTCATTTCTCCTTTTTCCCATCCTCTTAAATGAAGACTCCCTTTTCCTTAACAACTCAAAGAAGGGTGTGGGGATCTACAATAAATTTGATGGTCCTTTAATTGGTGCATTTCAAAAGCTCATACTTCTTAGGGGTTGTTTTCCTTCTATCATGCTTGAGATTACTACTCGTAGGTATTTGTGAGGCATGAGGCAATGTTTTTCCTTGCCCCAAGAATGTCCTTTGTATTTGTGTTTTGTAGTCGACAAGGAATGAATAAATATGTTATAGTTGGCTATCTGATAAATAATTATGTTTTGTATTTGTTTGTGTTAGTTTCTGATCGGTTGTTAGTTGTTAGTTAGTAGTTACCAATAGCTGGTAGCCTTAACTAACATCGGTCTACTATATATGTGTACTTGTCATTCATAGTTGGGGAATGCTCTTATGATATTTGGTACTCATTACATATTTGACAAATGACAATAAAGCTATATCTTTTTGAATTTGGTTGTAAGTAATTTAAAAAAAAAAATGTCAGGTTAACTTTTTAATGTGACCAATGACACTGGCACGACATGCGCTTTAGTACCACGTGAAACACTTTTGACCTAAAGCTATGAATTGGTGAGGTCACAAACGGGGTATATCAAAGTTGAGGCTCAAACCCACGAGTACATTGGATCAACGAAGGCACAAGCTTGCAATCACAATGGCCCAATGGGGGTTTGAACCTTGATGGGTAGAACAACAATACCACTAGTTAATCAACACACTATGGGAAGAATCCCAATGCAAGTAATTTGTTTTACTATGTTTTGTAAATTCTAGAATTCTATTTACTTTGTATATTTGGCAAGTAGAATACGTGAGTACACATTTGGTGTTGTTGCCAATTTGAACTCTAGCATAGAATAACTCACGGATGAGAATCATGGCAATCTAATGAGATGGCCCGTTGATGAATCAATATAAGCCAACGAAGAATGAGAGGAACGACTTACTCAAGACTTGGTAAAATTGTGGGATATCTCGTTAAGAGAATACATTTGGAGGAGAGCTCTCACCAAGGAGGTCCCTAACGATGCCATAATGGATAATCTCACCATCAACAAAGAAGTTGATCATATGTTGCATAGAATGTCAAGGCTTATCACACGACATTTCATCATCCTTCAAGGCCTTTGGGAGGAGAGGCATTGAGAGTAGTGAAGGAAACAAATATTGCAATGGTACGAAGAAAGGAACTGGTAGGAAGATGAAGAATGTGATTCTAGTGGGAGACGTAAATGCAGCCAAACAAAGACAAGACACAAATTCCAAGTGGTCACGAAGTGAGAGAGGGATCAGTGAGAAGATCCTTTCAATTGAGAGAACAAGGAGAGTGACAAAAGTGATTGAGAACAATTGTCGAAGAAACTGAAAGCCTAAACCTGCCAAGAAGAGATGAAGCGTCATTCAGAGTCTTAGTTGAGAAGAAAGGCAAATATTCATTGAAGAACGTACACAGAACGACTGGGAGTAAATTGCCAAACTCCTACCACTCCCAACGAAGTACACCAAGAATTTGTTGTCTTGTCAACATTAGATGAGGAGAATGAAGAAAGAAACCTTGAATTAGCTGAGATATTCAATAATAACATATGTTGCATCAGGAGGCTATATATCTTGGAGGAACCGAACCAAAGACCCTTGGACGAAGGGATTGCAGGAATGAGTTTGAAGATGTCTACGATTTTACAATGCAAGGGATGGTGAAGGTGAATTGTTGTGACATTTTCACACATCGCCCCATTGCAAATGGGGACCCCCCTACTTTTTAGGTCCTCTTGGTCGTTTGGTTTTGGTTCTTTGGGTCTTTTCGCAGCAGTCTCGTTAGTCTCCTCGTTTTGCAAGTGTTTGGGGGTCAATTTGATTAAGTCTGCAACTTGTTTGAGTAAATTTGGCTAAGTCTGAAGAATGTTTTGTCTTTTTTAGGGTTTTAACCTTCATACTTGAATTGAGGCCTTTCCTTTAGGGTTTTTGAAAAAACTGAATGTTGCATTGGAATTAGGACCCTTTAAGGAACCTACCTGTGAAATTTGAGCAACTTTCTATATTTAGAAAGTTCCTATTTTTTAGGGATTTCACTGCCTCCCGAATTGTCTTCATTTCATCAAAAATCAAACTTACTATTTTTAGCAGTTTCCATTTTTAGTAAGTTTCTATTTTTAGTGTCTTTGTGTCCTATTTTGCCCTAATCCTAATATTTTGAAACACTTACTATTTTGGGAAAGTCTATTATTCACAAGTTCTTCACAAGCAAGGGTGCTGACACTGAAAACTGGACATTCCTAAATCCGGAAAATTTCAAAAGGCAAGCTAATTGATAAAAAAATGGCTAAGTATGGATGCCCATTCTAGAAGTGGAAAGGCATTGAAAAATCTCCTAAGGCACGAAGATCCACTTCAATTCCCAAAAATGGCATCCTGGTCCTGAAATGTTCAAAATTGACTAAGTCCAGAGAGAAAGAAGTAAAATTCCTTGACTAAGTCAAAATGGCGCCCAAGTTAGGAGTCAAACGCCAAAATCAGTGTCATGGAAAAGAGTGCCAAGGTTAAATTCCATCATCATAGTGATTTAGCGCCCAAGTCACAACTAGGGTGCTAAATGAGGGTGATGGAGGAATTTCCTCCACCCACCAAAATTCCTCCATGATGTAGTTTTAGCACCCAAGGAGAGTGTGGAGCACCCAAGAGGAGGGGTCAGGGAAAAGGTAAGACAAGTCAAATTCCTTCCCCAAGGTGTTTTGGCACCCTAGGCAGGAGAAGAGCACTGAAATGGAGAGGCCAAGGAAAACATGAAAATTCCCTCCTTAAGTTGAAATGGCGCCCAAGTCAAGGTGTTGGGCGCCAAAGTGAGTATGCCATGCAAAGTCAAGAAACTCCAAAATTCCTCCTCCATTGTGCTATAGCACTCAAGCGCAGAAAAGGGCGCCAAAGTGAATTGGCCATGGAAAATGAAAAAAAGTGAAAATTCCTTGCCTAAGGAGAAATAGCACCTAGGTTAAGAGAAGGGGCACCAAAGAATGAAATTCCTCCTCCAATGCAAAATAGCGCCCAATTCAGGACTCAAGCGCCAAACAAGGGGTAGCATGGAGAATCAAAGAAAGGGAAATTTCCTCCGCAAAGGTGATTTGGTGCCCAAATTAAGCAAGGGGTGCCAAAATCAAGATGTCAAGGAAAAAACATGAAAAAAGGATGAAAGTCCTCCAAGATATGGATTCCACGCCCAAGATGAAAATTTTCTAAGGCAAAGGAAGAAATTGAGAGAAGGAAAATCCCCTCAGGGAAGAATTCAAAATTCCCCTCACAGGCATGGAAATTTGCCAAAGAGTAAAGAAATTTCAAGACAAGAAGAAAATTTGGCCAAGGGAGAGAAGTTTTCTCTAACCTGAATCTCGGAGCTAAAAATGGAAAAATTCCTAAAAAATAGGAAAAGGTGAAAATCTGGCTCAGTGTTGGAAATTCCTTCCTTCAGGACAAAATTCTTGGAAAAGGTGAAAATTTGGCTAAGTGTTGGAAATTCCTTCCTTTAGGACAAAATTCCAGGAAAGGTGAAAATTTGGCTAAGTGTTGGAAATTTCTTCCTTTAGGACAAAATTACAGGAAAGGTGAAAAATTGACTAAATGTTGGAAATTCCTTCCCTCAAGACGGAATTTTAAGCAAGGAAGAAATCACACCCAAGGATGAATTGAAGATAAAATTTCTAAGGCAAGGAAGGAATCAAGGATGAACTGAACAAGAAATTTACCCCCGGGAAATTTTTTGAAAAATCCATTTTCAGGCATAAAAAATCATCCGAATTTCAAAATGATGATAGATTTGGATTCGCCCAAAGAATTTTTTTCTCTCCTCGAGTTCGAAGGAAATGGTACTTGAGTAAGCAAAGGCCTGACAACTTGAAACAAAAAGGACCCACACACAAAAGATTAGGATTTTTGGGGTACAAGTGAATCGATACCTAAGGTGAACCTTGAAAGCTCGAATGCTCAACAAACAAAGAGACATGACCCAAAAATATCCCACCCACAAAATTTTCTTGGATTTTTGCAATTGCTAATACATTAATGAGCACATGGGGGATGAAAGGGACCATAGCTTTGCAAAATTTAACCAAGGGAGCCCCATTAAGAAACATCTTAAATCAATTATATATGATGGAAATAACAAGACCAAAAGTGCACAAAGGGACAGAGACTCAACCACTACTGCAAAGTTGAGACCACAAATCTGAGCACCAATAGGATGTACAACACATAATTGACCCCATTGACTCATCCATTTACGAATTGAGTACAAACTCTACCATGGCCCACTATGCTCAAGTGAGTTGTTAGTGATGCACGTCTTCTTGCCATCATATTCTTCTTACTTTTAAAACCACCCCTAATGGAAGGTAACATGGAAGGAAGCTCTAGAATCTGTAAAGCATGTACCTTTTGATGCATGAGTTGTCAAGGTTGTGACAAAGACATTTGCATCATTTTGAGAAGATTTTTTGGATTCATCATCTGATTCCTTTTTCATTTCTTTTCCCCCCATTGATAATCTTTACATTAGTGCTTAGACTTGTTGCGATTCAACACTTAGCCTTGGATTTTCTTAGAGATTTGGATATCCCATGAGATCTAGATCGAGACTTTTCTTTCTTCATATTCTTCTTGCCTTTTTATTTGGTCTTACAGAAATAGTTAGGGCCTTCTTAGTAGATTTGGAAGCTTTCCATCACATCTCCTTTGAGAGTAACACAACATTTACCTAAACAATTTTGAGTTTCAAGTAAGTTCTCTTGATTCCCATCATCAAGTAATCCCATGAGATTGACAAAGAACACAAAAGTGTAATACAACTATCCTCCTCAATTTTCATTCCAACAGAGTGCAGTTGGATCATAATCATATTGAATTTGTTCACATGCTTAGCCATAGAACTAGCATCATTCATTCTCAAGATGTATAAATTTTAAAGAAAAGTTTATTAACTAGGGATTTAGTCTAGTACAAGTCTCTCAACATTTCCATAGAGCTTGTGTAGTGGCTTCTTGATGGACATTCAACAAAATGAAATCCACCAAGTACATCACAAAGGCCCTCCACCTTTTTGTCCAATAGATCCCAATTAGCTTATAAAATTGCAATGTGTTTTGAATTCGGATACAACAACCCCAATCTTTGTCTACAAGCATATTCTCCATCTTGAATTTTCACAACTCAAAGTTAGTACTTTTAAATATTTCCATCTCCATTCTTGATATGCTTGTCATTTTCTTGCAATGAGATCTCCTTTTTTGCTAGTTTCCATTCAGTCTAAGATTATTACAAAAAATATTGCCCCTAACACTTAGGACTTGAGATGATCAAGCCCTAATAACAAAGGAAAGGAAGCAAAGATGCAAAATATGGTTTCCACTCTAATTAATAAGAGGAGTTATGTGCAAAATTAAATTGATCATACAGCTACAAGGAAATAAACACCAAAGCAATGTTCCATAACACAATGATTTATGTGGGGAAAACCCTTTTTGGTAGGAGAACCCTACACTCCAAAGCAATTCATTATATCATTCAATAATCTAGACATTTGCTTAGTCTAACCCTTAATAGGAGTATCATTATCAAGAGATTTGGAACAATTCTACTAGTGTAAAAATACCTATAAAACTCACTATGAAACCTCCATCTCAAACACTCAATAAATAGGAGAAACAATACATGAAACCATCAATTAAAAAATTGAATGTCCAAATCTTAGGATGAGTCCATAGGCCAACAATAGCATATCTATTACACTTGTCACAATTCACTCACCTTCTTGGGCTCCCCATTTTGGCTCCATTATCACTATTCAAAGATGCGTTATGACCTGAGTAACCGGGTTCTCCTCTGGACCCCTCTGGTTCGGGTTCTGGTTCGAACTAGTTCATGGTTCTGGGCCTGGTTCGACTGGGTTTGACCAGGGTTCTTAAAACCCAGGGGTGGTTCGTCCTGAGTCGAACCCAAGCGAACCCAAGTCGAAGCAAAGAGAACCACAAAGAACCCAAAACGAACCCGGGCGTCTAGGCGGCCCAAAAAATGATTTTTTATGCCAAATTTAATTTTTTTTTCAATTCCACCTAGGTGGTACAAAATTTTCCATCAGTCATGTGTAACTACGCATGGCACACATGTGATAATTCCTCAACTTTCACCAATGGCAGCACCTATTCCACAAACTTAAACCTAGCTATGAACGATCTGTATCTTAATGCACCTAAAATTTCAGGGTTTAACACTTCTTCCCATGGCCAATCTCCCAGTAAGGTCTACGGTCTGCTCGAATGCACTGGAACTATATCAGCAGATAGATACTCAAAATGTGCAGTGGAAGCAAATAAAACCCTTCACGACCTTTGCCCAACGACATACATGGGAAAATATGGTTGGATGACTGTTTCATGCACTATCACAATTCTAATTTCATTTCAAGACTAGATACTCTAAGAATTCTCTTGGTGAACACAATGGATATTACTAAAAGTAGAGATTCTTTCGAGAACACAACCACCAACCTTCTGTCAAATCTATCTGAGAAAGCTTACATCCCTGCAAATAAGCGTTTCGCTGCTGGAACAGCCAAATATAATGCTGGTGGAACATTATATGGTTTAGTTCAGTGTTGGAGAGATATATCAATACAAGATTGCAGAACATGTTTGGCTAGAGCAAGAGCAAATCTGAGCAATTGTTGTTCTACAAAACAAGGAGCCCAGTTTCTGAGCGCAAGCTGCAGGGCAAGATATGAGATGTACCCTATTGAAACCTACTATTGAGATACAGATACTTGAATATTTTGTCATTTTGATATTAAACTTGATGTATATGATGCTATTATGGTATGATCATGATGCTCTGATTACAAGTTTATGTTTGTTTTGTTGTTTATATGATGCTATGTGACATGCTAATCTTAGTTATTTGCTTATAGGCTGCACAAATATTAATATATATATATATTAAATTTACATGTTTTTGTACTAACGAACCCAAATCCCTTTTCAAATTTTTTTCCGTACCGGCGTACCGGTTCTTCGAACCCGAACCGGCAAGCTAGCTTATGATGCATCAGAACATGCAAGTGGTCAACTAGCATAACTCCTTGCAACTCTTTTATGTATCATAGATGCTGTCATATTTCCAATGTGGGAGGCCCAATTTATGGAGGCCATAACTTTTGATTTGGAAAGCAGATTGAGCCCTTTATTCAAAAAGAAAATTGAAGATTTCAAAGATGTCGCTTAACTATCTTGCTCCAGTTGAGTCCTGTTTTGACATTGTTTTCGGAGCCGAAATTGACATCTAGAGCCCTAAAAGTTGCCTTGTTGTGTTCTATAGGCTGAAAGTTGCATTTTTTTGGTTCTTAAGATTAGGATGCAAGGTTGAGACAGGTTTCCTAACAAATCCTTCTTATATTTCAATAAAAGGTAGTTATCATTCCAACTCTGAGTTCAGAAAATCATAATTTATTATCAATTTATCATCTATGTTTGTTTAGATTGGTTCAGATTTCTTTTTTTTTGAATGCATACTCAACTCTCATGTTCTGGGCTTTCACAGCTAATTGATGATTGGGCAGAAGAAACTCTCTCTAAAGCTTTGGAAGAGATATGTATGGCGAAATGTTTACAGGAGAAATGTCTTGCTGTTTTACAGCATACATTGCAGTCGTGTACAGAGAGCACATTTTTAAGAATTCCAAAAGTTACAGGTTATGGTGCAGATATCCTTTCAAGATACCAGTCAATGGTTTCATCAGTTTTGCTCACTACTCTTCCAAAGCATTTCTCAGGTATCATCATCATTCACTGAGCTTTTTCTTTGCATAAAAGATACTTATTAACAGGGCTTAACCTGTATATATTTTATTGCACAAAATTGTACAAGTTGGCATCGCTAGGAATGAAATTTGAGGGAGACGATTCTGTATCCAAGACTATTTGTCAATTATTGACCATATAAATATAACAGCAATAACTTGCTTTAACCATTATAAGACTTGTACTAAAACTGAATCGCAGAAGAGAGGCTCAAGAGGATCTGCACAGGTCATACATGTTAGTCTAAGTATCAAAATATTTAAAAGGCATGACTGAGCCCATTAAAAATACTACTTCTCACCTCAAACAACAGCAAAATGCAGATGAAAACATTCAGATGTCTGTTTGGTTTCTCTAGACATGAAGGAAGAAGCTAGTGAAGTGTTTTGCATTTTCAGCAATATAAGCCAAGGTTGTTTGTCCTCATCAAATTCTCCAGATGTTGCTCAAAGAGGGTCAGTAACATTCGCATGGCTTTCAGCAGCACATTCTTTATGATGGTTTGTCAGCAGTTTTCTGGAATCAAAGTCTCTGACAAACATGTAGTCCACAAACGGATGGGACAGCTTTATGTGTGACTTATATTAACAGGAGAGGAATTTGCTGAGATGTACAAGTTACTTTCTCTTAGGGTATTTTCTTTGGTCTTTGTCTCCTTATCAAATTTCTTTGCTGGACACCACACCTTGCTTTCAGCATCAGCTAAAAAACACTCTTTCATTGTGTTTTCCTCTTGAACTAGCACGGATTGAGCTTTCAACATCCACATCATTGTTCCTTTACATTCCTTGCATCTTCAACACATGTTCTTCGTCAACCATGATGCTGTTGGCCTACCCCTTTTCCTAGCTAAAGGAGAACTGTGTTTAAATCTGAAAAATTACCATAGAAAGACTAAACATTACTTGCACCTTCAACAAATGTTCTTTGTCAACCATGATGCTGTTGGCGTGCCACTTTTCCTAGCTAATGGATAACTATGTTTGAATCTGAAAAATTACCATAGAAAGACTAAAACGATCTTACCCAACCACATCTGATCCTTTTTAGTCACACTTTCTCCTTAGTGGCTTTCAGCATCAGCTAAAAAACACTCTTTCATTGTGTTTTCCTCTTGAACTAGCACGGATTGAGCTTTCAACATCCACATCATTTTTCCTTTACATTCCTTGCATCTTCAACACATGTTCTTCGTCAATAATGATGCTGTTGGCCTACCCCTTTTCCTAGCTAAAGGAGAACTGTGTTTAAATCTGAAAAATTACCATAGAAAGACTAAACATTCCTTGCATCTTCAACGAATGTTCTTTGTCAACCATGATGCTGTTGGCCTACCACTTTCCCTAGCTAAAGGATAACTATTTGAATAAAAAATTACCATAGAAAGACTAAAACGATCTTACCCAACCACATCTGATCCTTTTTAGTCACAATTTCTCCTTAGTGGCTTTGCCTTTTTTATGGGTGACCATGTTTATACTCCAAATTCTCAGAGATAACTCTTGTTTCCTTGAGCCATAGGGAAAAAGATGTGATATTGAGTCTGCTTCTTGAAACACAAGATTAATGGCCGCACAAGGCTGGATTATGGAAATTTTTGATTTATGGGAAAGGGAGGATATGAAATAACAGTAATATTTACCTTGATGGTACAATAAGTTATTCAACTCAGAATTTCATGAATTCTCAAGATTTTGTTATTAAAATCTAAAGTTCTATGTTGGAAGTACACTGACTCATCCATATGATCTCCACAATTCCAAAGCATCTTTAGCATAGGGTTATACTAAATTCCTAAGAGGACACAAGGTTTCATGTTCCTCACGTTTCCTCCATCAGAAAATGTCCTTTCTAGAATTAAAAAAAAACATTTATTTTGTGCTTAAGAAAAGCTGTGATTTACTTGATCTAATATGTGCCTCCATTTTAAGCAAAATTAATCTGTAACCAATTCCCAGTTTTTGAGATTTCTTGTAAGATTTTTGGGGAGTTTGGGAGAACTCCACAGTTCTTGGAGTGCTTAGGATGTGCCTTGCAGAGGTGTTGTTGGCAGTGAACTCAGTTGGTCTAGGTGAGCCTTGTGTTGCTTTCAGAATTGATTTTTGGCTTCTTTGGAGCTCTCCAAACTTCATGAAGGAGAATGCTATTTTTAGTAAGTCACCCAGTTGCTATTTTTAGTAACTCTTTTTGGCATGATCAGACTTGACTAGTTACATCATTCTGGTACTTTCCATAACCTGGGTAAATTATTGAGAAATTAATTAGTTATTCACTTAAGTCTTTGGTTTTTGTACCAACCACTTTTCTTTTGCTTCTTATAGCTATTTGAAGTGGTTCATACCACTTGTTATAAGTTATCACTTAATCTATTTATAATTAGCCACCTTTGTTCTTGCTTTTCATTGCATCCTACTTGTATGTCATGCCCCTGCCTTGTAAGACAGATCTCAGCTTAAATAGATGACATTAGGGCAATAAATTAATTTAAACTTAAAGGAGGCCGACCTTACAAATAACCCTGGGCGACATAATTAATGGAAATTCAAAAGGGTAGAGTGAGTTTATTATCTTTGCTAGCCAACCTGTTTGGTGTTTGGGTTAAATTAAATGTATTTTGCTTTAAGCTGACTCCCTTGAAATAGAGGTAAAGGGCCTGTATTTAAGAAAGGTGTGATTATCTTTAAAGGGCATAAAAAAAAGGATACACAGCGATTATCCTAAATAAAGGAGCAGAGAACAGCAATTACCATAAGAGCAGCAAGTTAACAAACAGCAGCGATTATTAGAAGCAACAATTAGACAACAATTCCATTTTAAGAAGGAGCAATGATTGATATAAAGGAAGCAACACTTTTACGATGAACAGCAATTAAGTTATGCTAAGAGCAATCAAACTAACAGCGATTACGACACTTAAATGCAGCAATTGGTTTGGGTTATGAAAAGGCATTGTTAAGAAAGGTTGTGTCCATCCCTTAAGGACAACAACTTCCAAAAGTTGTCTCTTTTCAAGAGACATGAAGTTATAAAGGCAAGAAGACCCTGACGGAGGAAGCTAGAAGAAAATTAATTCAATTAGCATTGGTGCTCATAAGGGGCAGATCAGTTCATAAGATATCAGCGATCAGGCACTTAAATCAGATAAAAAATTACTATTAATTGCAAACAAGAGCATTCTTTTTCATTTGTGGTATGCATGAGATATATGCTTAGTGTATGCATAATGAAGATATAATCTAACATATAATCTCTTGTGTGAAATGCTAATCATTCTAGATTCTTAATTTTTATATTTATTCTACCAAGGAAACAATCATATTTGGGTGAGGAAGGATATGCATTTGGGAGAGCAGGTACAAGTTTCCCCTCTAAGTACACTACCCCAAGGGATGGAATTGTCTTGGTTGGATGTCCCTATGTAATATCCCCAACATTTTTTTTTTTGATTTTTCAACAAGATTAGAAGCACAACAACACCCGTTAGGGTTAGAGAAATGAAATCCAAACTAATTGGAAAGAACCCTACACCTTTTGATTACCAAGAGCCCAAACTGGGAGGGTGAGAGCATACGGTAGCAGGGGATCGTTAGATGTAAACTACTGAAAGTATTGATTACAAGCCAACCCCTTCCACTTTCCAGCGGGAATAGAAAACTAGAAAGCTTGGCAGTAAACCAGCCAAGGAGAACAAGAACAAAACCAAGCACAAATCACTCTACCGCAATATTTCAGTGGGAGGACTGAACACTCACAACAAGCTCAACTCAACCACTTATGCAACGGGAGGACCATTACAAACAAAAATAACACTCTACCGCTTATGCAACGGGATGATAGAATTACAAATATCAAATGTAGACGGCAAGCCAGGCTTTTCCACTTTTCAGCGGGGTATGCTTTACAGTCTAGAAGTGGTTGATAGTACTACTATTCAACCTTACAATATAGAGAGAAATGATTAGAATAGAAGAACAATGTGATCACAAATGAAAGCTACCTCAAAAACCAATTCAAACATTAAGAAACTATTGCTGTTCTCAATTCTGAAAGTGCATAACACGCAGACCAGCCACTACCGGAAACACCAAAATGCTCATAACTAACACAAATCTACTCCAAATCACACCAAATCAAAAGCAAATGACTAATATGGCATAAGCGACCATTTCCTAACCTCAAACCTACAACTCTGAAGTCCGAGACCAGCTGCATGCATCCCAAGGCAGCTAGGGAAGGGGCGTCCCAACAGAAAATTCAATCAGCAATATAAAATTCAAAACAACAAACTATCATTTCCCCTTTGGAGGACATCATCGCCTATGGGATAAAGAAAATCAGAGCTAATACCCATGTTGATATGCTCAGCAGACAATAAGGTCAAAACAACAAACTATCATTTCCCCTTTGGAGGACATCATCGCCTATGGGATAAACAAAATCAGAGCTAATACCCATGTTGATATGCTCAGCAGACAATAAGGTACAATCAAAATATTGGTTCAGCCACTTTACGCCCAACACACACCAAAAAATACAGCAGCAATCAGAAAACTGAAAATGTAATAGCAAACTCCATCACTTTGCAGCTCAATCTACTCCTTTGAATGAGAAATAGGCCCTCTCATAGCTAGGTGCTATCTCTCAAGCGAGAAACCGGTACAAGCTAGGAAGCACGCAACTTCGAAGCAAAGGTCTGGCATAATTTGGCAGCACTTCGTTATGAAAATGTTCAAAGATAACAAATGAGAGACCAAGCTCTCATATTTATAGATTCTGAGACCTCAAATTCACCTCCAAATGACGTTCAAATTACACTTCCTCATTTGCATTTCATTTCAAGCACGACTTTGCCTTGGCGTCCCCCTTCCTAAGCACAAAGTTTGAACTTTTCCTTGGTCACAACTTGCAACAAAAATGAACATTATATATGAACGTATATTTCATCCTTGGGCGCCTAACTTAGGAGAATAAATAAATTTTGAATAAAATGCTCCTTCCATTTCCTAAGTTGTCTAGCAATATAATTAAATATTAAACTTTAGAGTAAAGTATTAATATTTAATAAATCACTAACAAAACAAGTACTGATCAGTACCAAATTGCGCTATGCTCTGAAGCGCTGAAAACCATCAAACTGAGCTGGGTTTGAACTCACAATTGAGCTACTAAAAATAGAATTGCTTGAAATGACACTTACTAAAAATAGTAAGCCTTGAAAACAACTCCAAAAAGACTATTCTTCGAACCCTGTATCTCAACTCGAGAAACCCAAAAAAACCCAATGATCAAGACAACTGAGATTAACTTACTAAAAATAGTAAGTTTTGCAACTCCCCTGAACTGATTGCATGTCATACCACTGTGAAGCTTACAAAAAATCCAGAAGGAAACTTTGATTCATTCTGCCAAACTCCAATTAGAACATCCCTGAAAACTGCGAAGAATCCTCCTAGAAAATAGGAAACCCTATGTAATGCCCCGCCAGGAACCCTAAAGGATTTCAACACTACAAGGCAACTAAAGGGAGAAATAATTTTTTTTTTAAAGATTAAATGAATTAATCATAACTTGCACAAAAAAAAATAACATAAGCGGAAGACTATCATTTACATCCTAAAGGGTTACCAACGAAGATTACTTCTAATTAAAACTACATCACAATATTAATCCAATTATCCACCTAAATTAGGGAAAGTCAATAACGATTAAATAACTCAAATTCATAAATTGATCTCCAAAAGATAGGTTTAAAGAATTACAGTATATATACTTCCAATGATTCATTTATACATAAGAAGAAAGATAATTGAAACTACACATATCCCATGAATTTAAATTACAACATTCCATAAATTACATGGCTTCCATAGAATAATAAAGTACAAAGGTTACAAGTTGTTGATACAATGACCACACGGGCCTCAAAGGTACAGTATCAAAACATGAGTTGCTACACGAAGCAAGAACCAAGATACACCGGCGAAGCCAATCCTCGCATGAAGGTAGGAATCAAGATATCCAATGGGAAGTGGCACTACCACCCGACCATGTGATCCCATAATGGAACCACCCCACCGTGCTAGGAGATAGCAGAAGACCCTCAAGCAAGCAAGATAAGTACAACAGTACACATGACTCCGCAGTACACAAGTGACTCGACTCACAAAACACTAGCGACCCTAAAGAGAGAGTGTCATCACATGGCTTAAGATGGTTACCCTAGGTAGGTCTCCATAGGTCTCGGCCCCCATCATGGGTTATCCTGGTAACCTCTCCCGAACCCCCGGCTCCATCTAAGCATCATGCGGACCCTACCATCCTTTCGTGAGGACAAGGTGGTAGGTTTGCCATTCCAGGCCTTCCCAAACACCTTGAGCCTATACAAGCACTCAACCGTGTACAGGGTACATTATCTTAATTAAATTAATAACTACCCACCCCCTAATCAAATTATTAGGTTATCACTTAATAGTTGACTTTCGAGGGGTTATCCTGCCATCCACTTCGGGTGCGGCCCCCGCCCGAAAGCCACTCTCTCTACTAGGACACTAACTGGATAAGACTATCTATGAGAACTCTATGGTGGGGCTGACAACCATAAATAATCCAGACATAACACAGGTGGAGGACTCACAGTCACAAACCCAGGGTTGACCATTAGGGACATAACACATGATGGTTCACAACCTCAAGGTTAAAACATCGACACCTGACAAAGGGGTAACATCAACGACATAATGACAATCTTAACAATATTGCAACGACATTTAAACAACTGGACTGCAAATATTAAAATACAAGATCCTACACAAGCAATCTTTCTTTAAAGCAGTCAACAACATAAAATGCTCGCAATAAGGATTTCTGGAATTAAAGACATCGCATCTATTTAACATAAAGAAATGATGAAGCCACATGTCTAAAAAGGTTGAATTGGAACCACATTTACAATTTTAATCCCCCAACCAGTTGATGATGATAAAATTACAATTTACTCAAATCGACTATAACCAAGTCAACATTTAAATCAAATTAAACAAATATATATATAAGCTAATATAAAATAATTCCAATATAACACCTATTCGTCGAATACAATCATCCTAGGATTATATTACAATACTTGGATAACGAACATTAATATTAAATTTGACCCACTTTCTCCTTTATTCCAAACGTTAATACTAACCTCCATATCATTTTATTTATTTTCACAATACAAGGCAAATAATCCTCATCACTAAATCGAAGAATTATTAATTAATCTTAACATCATTATAAACTAACAATTAACATATTATTATTATTTAATATTAAATAATAACATATTATTATTTTTGTTTAAATAACAATATATTATTACTTATTATTAAAAACAAAATAACACTATGGATTCTATTTTAACCACTAACCATATTATACTATTAATTTTCTTTTTTTTTTTAAAACTAAAAAAAAATATAAAAAAAAAAAACTTTAAACAAAGTAACGTGGGGCCCAAAGCTCCCACGGCAGCATGTGCTGCTATCCCCAAGTGTGAGGAAGCAGCACTTGCTGCATCCTCAGACTTGGGGAAAGCAGCGCTGCTGCTAACCCCAGGCTGGGGAAGGTAGCGTGGTTGCAGGGAGAGGGGGTGCGTGGGCTGGGTTGAGCCCAGCTCCCCGCCACCGCCCCCAATCCCAAACTCTTAATTTTTTTTTTGGTTTTCAAATTTTTTTTTTTGTTTTAATAAAAAAATTAAATTCCGTTTTTTTTAATAAAAACGTCTGTGACATTAAAAGGAGCTATTAACAGAGATACAGAGGTGGAAATCTCTGTTAGAAAATAATAACAATAATTCCCCAGCCAAATCATTTTTTTTTTTAACAAATAAACAACCAAATAGATAAATTATAAAAGTCACTGGTAATGACAATTTTACCAGCAAATAAAAAAAACTTCTGAGACAAAATAGAGGCAAGAAAACTTCACCCAATCAGCCCAGTTCACTCTTAAAATTAAATTACATGGGAATAAACTTAATCTCTAATCCCCAATTGAATTTCTTTGCTCCCAACAAGCATGAACAAGAGAAATTAACTCATAATCATCATTTTTAAACTGAAAATTACCAGGGAGAGGAATTTTGTAATTGCTTGGCAAAATTTTGCCAGCATAACACTACTAAAACCCAAACAATATTTCCAAATACAAACAGCAAAAGCCAAGAATTTCTTGCACAAGCAAAAATGAAACAACATAAATTAAGTTATGAAACTACTTGGAGAGAGTTTGAGTTTGAATTTTGATAACAAATTGATAGAATTCTTCTTCAACAAACCCATGGCAAGCAAAGACTCAACACCCAAAACTCATAAACCAAGCTTTTAAACAATAAACAGAGAATTGGAAGAAAGCAAGGATTTTTTGTTAAAATAAACAAGGATTCAACCAACCTCTAGGATTTCCAAGAAGGAGTTGTATGCTTCAGCAGAATTCCCAGCTAGTTCAAAACCCAAATCCACCTTTCAAGCAATTTTTCCAGAATTTCTTTTCCTCCTCCAAACAAGCATATCTCCCCCAAAATCTCCTCCAAGGTAAATTAGTAAGACCATGTTTTTAACCTAATTTTCTAGGTTGCAATATTTTCTATTCAAAGCCATTAAAATAACACAATTGACTTTCTTTTTTTTTTCTTTTTCATATTCCTCAAAAAAATAAATAAATGAGAATTCCCTTTTTTTTTTTTTTTGAAAATTACATTTCTCATATATATCAATTAAATCAACTTTTCAACTAAATAGGAAAACAATGAGTTAGCTTTATTTGTATATATTAAAAGCAATTAACTCTATTTATTCTACTTCTTCCGTTGGATCTAAACATGATTACTTTTCCAAAATAAACAACTATAGGTTAAAATCTAATAAACTAATCAATTAAGCTTGGTTCAAAACATAAAGGCATAATAAGGAATAAATCGCTCAAACCAACAAAGAATGACAACTTATACTTTAAATAAATAACCGAACCACTATGGCATGCAAATCGAGGAAAAGCAAAAAGACTCGAAATTTGAACAAAAAGGGATGGACGACCGACTGACGACACTCACAAGAATAGACTGAGGGTAAGGACTAGGGTCAACAGCTATCTCCTCCACTCCCATCGGACATATAAGGCACGCTCAGACCTGTGAAGCCAGGTGGAGACGATACCCCGTACCTACCTGGTACTTGTACCTGCAATATCCTGCATCATCGAATCACACATGCATGCATATAAATATAGAATACACGGCACGCACACCGATGAAGGAGAATCGCGACGTTCCCTGTCTCATCGAAATGAGTGAAAGAAAATCGTCCCCTTGCATCCAATACAATAGCAAACACGCAACATATATATGACACATCGCCTAGATAAAGTAAGATGTCAGTACAAAGCAATAATCCATGAAATACTAGAAATCACCAATACTGAAATACTGAAAATAACTCATGCATCTAATATCCAGATAAACAGGAAATAATATCAAATACGTCTGCAAAATATCGAGCAATAAAGTGTCAACTGAATAGTAAACTGCAACATATAATCAGTCTAATAAGTCCGATCGAGAAGGGGTACTACACCCTAATTCCTTATTCCAAACATCCTACGGGTCTCCGGAATAGGCCATTGGACCTCTGATTACTCCTTATTGAGAAGGGGACATTACACCCTACCACTTGTGGGCCAAGGGGTCGAGTTGTCTTGGTTGGATGCTCCATGCCCTTGGGCGTAGTTGTGGATGGCCTTGGGAACCCTTTGTGTTATCCTCTCCAATCCCCGTGATTGTTGGTTGTGGGAAATGAAATATTTGGATTTCCTAGTCTATTCATCAAATTGTTGCAATCAACTTACTAAAAATAGTAAGTTCATAAATCACTTCAAAACAAAATGCATGTTATACCACCATGAAGCTCTCAAAAAACCCAGAAGGAATCCTCAATCGGAATTGCAGAAGCCCTACTGAATGAGCATCAATTGGATCACGCAAAGCTCCACAAAATTAGAAAACTCTAATTCCTCATTCCAATCAGCCTATGGGTCTCTGGAATAGGCCAATGGACCACTGATTACTCCTTACTAAGAGGGGGACATTACAAGAAACCTGACTACAAGTGACTTATGATCAAAAGAAAAGGGCTTTATGTGTAATCGGGTCCTAGAGACCCGATTGTACATGTCAAAACAACTAAAGACCCTATCCTACTTGTAATTGGGTCCTAGAGACCCGACTACAAGTGGACTAGTTTCACTTGCAATGTGGTTAAAAATTTCCCCAACTTGCAGTAGTCTCGGAAACCCGATTTTGCACTAAAAGTGCAAAAAAGAAGACTAAAAACAATTGAAAATTAACCAAAGAAGATTGAAAAGAGGCACAAACCCAAAATAAAGAAGATTTGAAACAAATTACAACCTTGGGAAGCGTGCCAAAAGACTCTAAGGATGAATTTTAACAAAAATTTAAAGGGGTTGCTCTCAATTTTTGATTTACAAAAATGACAACAGACAACAATCCCATTTTAAGAGGGGCCAATGATTAATATAAAGGAAGCAACACTGTTATTATGAATAGCGATTAAGCTATGCTAACAACAATCAAACTAACAACGATTAAGAGACTTAAATGGTGCAATTGGTTTGGGTTATGAAAAAGGCTTAGTTAAGAAAGGTTGTGTCGAACCCTTAAGGACAACAACCTCCAAAAGTTGTCTCTCTCTTCAAGAGACATGAAGTTGTAAAGGCAAGAAGACCCCGATGGAGGAAGTAGGAAGAAAATCAATTCAATTGGCGTCAATGCTCATTAGGTACAGATCAGTTCATAAGATACCAGTGATCAGGCACTTAGATCAGATAAAAAAAATACCATTAATTGCAGACAATAGCACTCTTGTTCATTTGTGGTATGCATGAGATATATGCTTAGTGTATGCATGATTAAGATATTATCTAACATATAATCTCTTATGTGAAATGCTAATCATTCTAGATTCTTAATTTATTTATTTAATCTCCCAAGGGAACAATCATATGTGGGTAAGGAAGGAGATGCATTTGGGAGATCAGGTATAAGTTTCTCTTCTAAATACACCACCCCAAGGGACGAAATTGTCTTGGTTGGATGTTCCTGCCACCTCTGGGTCAAGGGGTCGAGTTGCCTTGGTTGGATGCTCTGGGATTAGTCGTGTATGGCCTCAACCACCCTTTGTGTTATCCTCCCTAATTCCCATGATGGTTGGTTGTGGGAAGTGAAATATTTGGATTTCCTAGTCTATTCATCAAATTGCTGCAATCAATCATGATGAGGCTATTGAGGGATACAATGAGGGAGAAACTGATATGACGTCCTCTTCTAAGTACACTACCTCATGGTGGATGGCTGGCAGCTTGCCACATGAAGCCAAGGGGGGGCAAGGTGTATCCTGCCCTTGGGATTAGACGGGAAGGATGCTCTGGGCACCCTATTGTTGTTTCCCTGCCAACCTCTATAATGGTTGATTGTTGGAATGGATTCAAAGGAGTCTCAATCACAGGAGGATGATTAAGGTGGCATGAATAGGGAGGGTAGGTACAAGCTTCCTAACAAGGACACCACCTCATGAAGGATGAATGGCAGAAGCCACATGGGGCCAAGAGGGATGGCATATCTTCTCTTGGGCTTAGCGTGAGGATTGCTTTGGGTACCCTATCATGTCCCCTTATCTGAGCTTGTTATGGTTGAACTCAAATTATGAATTATAGATATTATATGATTAAGATGATTGTGAATTTATGTTCATTAACTCTAGTAGTAATAATTGATATTTTGCATTGTACTTTTCGATAATTGAATAACATGATTGTAGGGTCTCAACCAGGATCTATCTTGCTTTGGATAAAAGTTATATCTCTAACTATAGTATGTTCCTTGTTTTTTATTGAACTTGTGATTCTAGGGCAAAATTTAGGGTAATTCCTAAAAGGGGACATTACTTTGTATTTCCTTGTATTTTCTCTCCCACTCCTCATTCCTTTTCAATTTGGTCCTTGTGCTTCATGAGCTTAAAGTCTTTTTCTACATTGCCCATGAAATTTAAATTCGAAGGTGTGGAATTAAATCTTTGATCGGCTTGAAATTAACAAGATCTCTGATTTAAATACAAGGCACTTTGATCTTTAGAAGCTGTATTCTAGACATGAGAATCAAGGAGAGAACTGGCCATAGGCATTTTTTTTCTTTAGCAGATTAGTTGACATGAGCGGCCAGCCTTTTGTGTTAATCAGCCATGGCTTGCTCCTGGAGTGTTCTTGGCACTACAACCCACTCCCCCAAAAAGTTTGCATGTCTTCATAGGCTGCTATTTTGCAATTTTCTTCTAAGTTGGCCGACTCTCTTTTGCAAATTCTTCCATGCTAGGAAATGGTTGATGATAGATATGTCTATTGAGAACACACAAATCTATTTTGAGCATAGAAAAGAGAAATACGTGGATAAATTAAATAAGATTTGGTTGAAGTGCAAAAGAAAAATGTCCATAAAGCTTTTATGATCTTGTACTGTAGTGATTTCACGAGTGCTTTGAGTCATGATACCTCTACTAAATTGAGTTATGGGTGAAAAATAAGCTCACTTGCTTTGCTCATGAATGTGTTAGTATATAGGTGCCATTCTTAATGGGTAACATATTATTGATAGTGGAGCCATCATTAGTGACAATTTTCATGAAGATGCTGAGTAAATTGTTAATTGAGTAGGGGAAAAGTTATAATTTAAGAGATAAACATCAAATGAACTTGATATGGAATGACTTGTTACCTAACATGAAGAAATAAATAAAATGTTTGTGGATGAGTGGATCAAAGTGAAATTGTTTGAAGAGTTGAGTGTTGATCTCTTTGATGAATGAATCTATGTGCTTACATTTAGTGTTGAGTTGTCGTAGAAAGTAATAAGAGAATGTTGTGATCTCAAAATTGAAAATGTTTACATCATCACTCTTGCAGATGGTTTTATTGAGAACCTTTACAATGTCTTTGTTGATGAATCTAGGACCACACACAATACAAAAGTGGAAAGATGAATATGTCAAATTCTTCATTGAAGGCATTTTGAAATATCCTACTTTCAACAAAAAAGGTATGAAGCCTATATAGGAATTCATAGAATTTTTGATGAGGTCGATTTTATGTCTAAGTTGCCAGTTCGACTACGGGATTCGAAACCCGATATGGCGGTATGGCAATATTTTTTTCCCTGGGGTATAGGTGCGAGTACGAGTAAGTATATATATATATATATATTTGTGTGTGTTCAAATTATTCATCATAAGAACAATGATACTCATATTTGCCAATAAATAGAATACTCAAATACCTCATATTCATAATTTGCAAAAATAAAATTATTCAACTCTCAAAATGTCATTACACAATGGAAATTCAAACTACAATGGATATTTAATATCTATATTCTTCTTCATGAGAAGCATCAAGGTCAACATCAACATTTTTGGTTCAATTTCATTTGAGCCACAATCAATTGGATTGCCACTCCCACTAGCTGTGTCAAGTGCAAAAGCTGCCTCATCTATAGAGACCTTGGCAAGATGCGCAATTGTAGCATCTAAATCAGCACACTCAGGGTTTAGATCCCAGTTCTTTGTTACACTGTTATTGTATTTAGGTTTCTTCTATGACAAGAGATGAAGGTTGGAGTGAATATAGACCAAACTCTCTACTTTTTTGCATGCAAATGGTTGTGCTTGATCTAGTGGATGGAGTATGTACTGAAGAGCACACAATTATACTGAGAGGGGGGGTGAATCAGTATAATGAAACTTTTCAATTCAATATTTTATATGATAGAATCAATCACTAAAAATAATTTTGCATATGAACACAATAACACAAAGATTTAAGTGGAAACCCAATGCGGGAGAAAACCACTGAAAATGAATGCTATATATTTATGTTCTTTTACAATTTTGTGAGCACCAACCCACTGGAAGCACCAACTCACTCTTCACAAATCTAATTTTCCATCTTGAACATGTTGCTGTAACAATGGATGATGGACAATGGTAACACTCTTTAAATCTGCATACACATCTTCATACAAATATGTCACAATTTCTTTCTTAAATTTGCTATAAGCTGATCATAAATCTGCCTTACTCTTCATTTCAAATCTGCATGTGCTAAGTTTATATATCTGCTATTATATTCTAAACTCATGCTCTTTTAGGACTGATTGTTCATGTTTCTCTTTGCACACCTCTTACTTCACCTACGTGAGGTATACTTTCAAAAATCCACAGTTTTATACAAAGTATATATATCCAGCATATCAACATCCTTCTCAAAGCATTTTTAAAAATTCATATATATATGTGCTAGTTCCACCAGTTGCAAACCAACATGACTTTTAGTTTGAAAAGTCATATCCTTCAATATTTCAATAACTTCTTTTAAATTCTATTAATAAACTTTTTACGGGAGTATTTGTTTGCCAAACACTTTTGTTTATATTAATAAACTCTTATGCCACTATACCTTAGACAATACTTCTCATAATAAACAAACCACTGAACTTAATGAAGCCCGATAATATGTATTGTAAAAATAAGGTATGTAATTTATTTACGATATTATTTTCTCCCAGCCGGTATTAAGTAAGTTCCGCAAAACACAAAGTTTAATAATTTTTGCTGTCGAGATTTATTTTTCACTTTTAATTTTGCCGCTCCATATCTATCTCTGCTTTAATTAATTTAAAGTGTGCCGCTGATAATATTGTTCAATATATTAACGCTCATGAGGTGCCGTAAAAAATACTTGGTTAATACATCCACCATCAAAACATTTGTTCGCTTTAATAAACTTGCCGCTATATTAATATATTTGCCGATAATTATAAAGTCTTTCCATATTATATATCGGGTAATAAATATATATTATTTATAAAGTCTTTCCATTAATAATTTTCATTTGATTTCTATTTTTGCCTTCAGATAATGATATAGATACGAACCATGCTCATTGTAATCTTTTGCTTCATTGTGCTGATTTGCCAGGAAACTTCCAAACCAACACCCGACTCTAGGATATATTTTAGATACTTTCATTCTTTCTGTGATGTCATTTTAGATGCTTCCTGCTTTCAATTAATTTGACATCAATGACAATACTTGCATCATGTACTCCATTTGTACTCAACTAAAGAACTTGCAACCTGTTGAGTTTGCATACAACATTTTTTATTTAATTTTATAATTAAGAATCAAAACTTATTTTTCATTATAAATTTCATCCAAACATGGACAATCAGTATCAAAACATGGACAATTAGTATCAACATCAGTGAAATTCAAAACATAATCCACATGAGCCTACCACTCATTATCTAGGACCAATGCTTTTACTTTTGGGCCCTTTATGTGCTTGATTTCCTCCATACACTCCATAAGTTGTTGATGACCATAGAACTCAAGGACTCTTGCACCTTTACAATTTGTCTTAAGATGATTGTGTGAGATGAAAATCGTGTTTCAACAACCTAACACGGTACAAAAGAATACACGTCATATATCAGCAATTAAAAATAAAAATTAGAATATTAAAAATAAAATTTAAATTACCTTCAACAACTTCAACTTGGAGGTGGTCCTGAATATGGCTTGTGACATATGATGATTAGTCACAAACATTTGAATCTTCTTAGCCTCCATATAGATTTGTTTGACCCATTCAATTTGTGTGCCAATCTTTTAATATCAAATTTAGTGAGTAGATTGCACATCGTGTCCAAAAAATGTGACTATATGTAGCCTTTACAATAGACCCAAGTCCAAACTTAACTACACTTTTTAGCGTTGTCCATTATGACGGACAAATTTTCATGCCCTACTATTTCAATGGATTCTATGAGGATATTGGCAATGAAACTTGCATCTTTTACTTGCCCCTCACAATCTGTTACCTTTAAAAACATTGGCCCTTTAAGGGACACTTCTATAACATTGATTAATGGTCTATTTTTGCAATCTTTCCATGCATTAGAAATGATGGACACACTTGTTTTTGGCCATGTATCCTTGATTACTCTCAATGATGTCTTTATTGAAGCTTTCTCCTTGGCCAATAAGGTGGTTCACACTTTTTCATACCTAGGACTAACATAATAGGAGGTGTATTGCAAAGGGTATCACCATATCCTGCCAATAAGGCGATTTAACAATGTTGAAAGGAAGCCCATCGCCAAAAATGCAACAAGCAATGCTCTGATTTGCAACCTCTCTCATTTCATTTTTGAAGGCCTTGTCCAATGGGCCTCTTTTTTGTGAAATAGAAACATTCTCTTCTTCAAAAGATGGTGGCATTGGCATGAAAGGATGTGGGCCAGTTGGTTGTGTGAATAGACTAGGAGGTGTTGATGTGTTTTTCATGCACATGCAAACACAGAATAAAATACCCAAAAGTATCTTATCCTCTCTTGAACAAAGTCTCCCAAATGCTGAAGATTTGCATAAGGATCACTTGAGATAACTCCAAGGTTCTTATATGTCGGGTCACGACGTGTGGATAAGCTCAATGGCTTGATGTGATTATGCTGGAATCACAAAGGGACTTACATTATATATGAATGCTTGAATTGCTGGAACTTAGGTTCTATCTACTTTCTTGGAGAATTAAAAAAAAGGGCAAAAGGCATAGGGTTTAGGGAGTCTAGTCTAATCCCAAGAATGCAAGAGAAGAGTGAATGATTCGATGGAATCCTACTGGGCGAGGTCTCACCATCAAACTGAACAATTTGACACAAACTTAGTGCAATCTTCTAAGGGATAATTCAAAGATATTCAAATCATTACCATCAAACATTGATTACCATTCAAGTTAATGCATAAACAATGGACATATAACAATTTGAAGTTAAGCTCATATCATTCCAGTTGACCACGCAAGGCACACTTACAATCAACAAGAGGCTAGTCGTATGGACTAAATGGATTCCAAACAAATGCATTCAACAAATTCCTCCATTCAATTTAACCAACATGAAAGAAAATGAGAAATAGAAACCATAGGACTTGTTGAAATAACACATTTCATCATAACTTCAATGAAAAAAGTATCTCATTTACAAGTCTTAACAACAATTTCTCCTTCTCCTAATCTATTCTAATTTCTAACTTATACTAAACCATTCTTGAGCTACTAACTATTCTATTTCTTGATTCTTCTCTATTACTTGATTCTTCTCTATTAACCTTTACAAATGAAGAGCTTGAGTTTTATATAGAGAGCTCATTACAATGAACGACCAGGATTGAATCTCCATCAATTGCCAAGATTTTACAATGAAAACCCTACTTAGGGTTTGTTACAACAAACTTTATTCTGGCCAATTAAATAATTACAATGCTTTGACACATGTCATCTTTAGAATATTCAACCAATAGACAGTGGGGGTAGGTACATTGGAGTTTGTGCCCCCATGGGTGATCTTGGTTCAGTGAATCTAGGCGTGCTAATGTGGAACTCTTCTGATTGGTGAGTGGTGACTAGGACGCCACCTCAATTTGCACTTGTTGACTTGATAGATCATCATAAAGGGATGTTGAGAGATATCTCTTGATACTCAACATTAGTCCCTTGCTCAAAGTTTGATGTGATAATGATAATCTTCTAACTTTGATTAACTCTTTTGAAACTATCTTCTTGAATGTCTCAATCATGGAGGTGCAAGGTGTAGATGTTGACTTCTTAGTTCTGGATCTTGATACTGCCTTGTCATAATTGCTTCTTCACTCTTTTGGAACTCCTTCTTTGTGATGCTATAGTGAGGATTCTTGATTCTTTCATCCTAAATGTGTGGATCATGTTCTTGTATAAGTGAATGTTTCTTGTGTAGTCACCTTCCTGGATACTCTTGTGCTTGCTGATGAAGTTTTCCTCTTTGAAGTTGCGTGGTGGCGGGGTCTTGCACTCCTCTTTTCACATCTGCAAAACAAAACAAATATGATATCAAACACACATATGATATATAACCTTTATACACCTTAATTAGACATAGTCTCTAATTTTCTACGTGTTGCAGGTTTGATAAGTGCATCTATAAAGAGAAGGTGGCTCCTAAGGATAGGCAATGGAAGTTGGAGCAATGGGGACCAAGTACGCTCCTTATGAGGAGCAAAGGAAGTTCAGCATCATTCTATCACCTCTTCATCAATTGATCTCTTGTACCACATTCATTCCTTAAGTTTTTTAGTCTCTACGTGCAAAAACCATCAAATTACCCTCAGTAAGTGCCTTAGAAGTGAATTTTCTCTCATGAAGGAGTAAAGGTAGGTGATTTCGCTCCTCTGAGGAAGCAAAGGAAGTAGTTTTCGCTCGAAAATGGGAGCAATGGAAGTAGTTTTAATAAATATTTACATTATCTCATTTTTTACATTTAAAGTCATGATTTTGATAAATAAAAATAAGAAAGTTATTTATTAAAATGACATTTTAGAAATCACTTTATTAACTAATTTTATTATTTTCATTTATATTAACCCCTATGTCAAAATAATATTTATTAAGTGATTGATAAATTACCACTTAATAAATATTAATCTTATTAGGAACACGAGAAGAACACACGATTTACATGGAAACCCTCACGGGATAAAACCACGGCAAAATGTTGCTTGTAGTAGAAACTTCTTACAAACTTCGTAGGCACCAACCCACTGGAGACGCCAATCTCCACCACTGAGCACCAACTCAGCAAGGGACACCAATCTCCTTGAGTGAGAGGCACCAACTTCCTGATCTCTTTAGATAGAAGGCACCAACCTTCAAGCTAACAATATGATAAATGTTTGGAACTTCTTTTTGAAACAACTTAAATTTGTGTACTCAAATCTGCTCATTAACCGCAACAAAATCTGCTCTAAATCAGTTCAAAGATCTTCCATAAGTCAGCTCAAAATATCTCTAAAAATCTACAATATATCTGCTCATGATCTTGCAATAATTCGTCTTAATATTTTCTCACAAATCTGCAACAATTCATCTTAATGTCTGCTTATAAACTTGGATTAAATCTGCTCCAAAATTCTGTACTTTACTTCTCTAGATCTGCTCTTTAAATAAGAATGAATTTCAATGAATTCTTACATCTTTGTCCCAAAGAAACCCTCTATTTATACTTTGCCAAAGCGCCCCTGCATCCAAAAGATGCAACACTCCAAGGAGGTCGGCTCAATAAGCATTCAATAATATTTATTTAATTCAAACACCTTGCCAAAGAGGTTGGTCCCTTTAGAAATTCACTTATTTATGATTTAAAACCCTCATAAATTTGGTCAGCTCCATGATGGGGGTCGTCCCAAGTATTATATACTTATTTTAATTCAAACTACCTTCTAATATGGGCACCAAACTACTTATTTGTCAATACTTCCTTGTGAAGGTAAATTCTGTCCTTGGAGGTCTTTGATTTGCTTCAGCAATAACATCTTATGTTCCTGATTTGACATCAATGACAATAATTCTAACAAAATTTGTAAAAATACATGTTGAATTGTCAAAAGTTGCCAAACTTATTGAAAGACCAAAATTTGCCAAAAATGTTATTCATTAGTGTACTTCAATTATTCATTAGGGTTTTTTTTTTATGAACTGCCTAGATTTTAATTTAATTAACATAAGATTTTGCCTTGGTTGCGAAGGGTTGTGTCCATCCATACACACCTCTCCTATCGTTGAGGTGGATGACCAAAATGGAAAAACCACATTGCAAACAGGTCCATAATTTTATTTTTGTCACAATTCCAACATGCTAATTTGTGCTACTTTCTTCGTTGTGAAAGTTGGCCTTGGTCTGCCCTGTGTCGTTTGCTATTGTCTTCTTGAAAATCTGCGAACCCTTGAATGCAAACACATGTTCGTAGCTACTCAACCCTTCAAAACACCTTGAACAATGACTATTATGACAATTGTCCCTTCAATTAGCCATTGCAGTCAACAATTTCTTAATTTAACAAAACTTTGTAGTAAGAATCAAAATTTATAATAGTCAGCCCTTACACAATGTTCATGATAATTGACCGTCACATATCAATTTCATCTTTGGTTTTCTGCTCCTTCAGATTGGATTGGATTAAATTGATATGGTGGAGTTGTTGTTGGCATCTACCAGCAGGGTGGAGCCATAGGCCCAATCTTCTATGCTAAGCATGGAGCCGCAATCGACAAGAACCACACCCTTTACCTCTGTTTTTTTCACTAGGTTGAGGCAGAGGAAATTATAAAAGTTTGCAATTTTTTACTTGTCTAGATATTAAATTTATGATGATGATTTTCAAAGACAATCATCATAAATTCATAATAGTTATTAGTCAGCAGCTAGCTATTGTATCCACTATCTGGCTTCGCATGATTATGCAATTTTGTAATACATATGTATTCAAGAATCAAACTAAATAGAAAAAACTTCCTCAATTGTTTTGTAGACTCATTTGATACATTTTGTAATTGAATTTTGCAAAAAAAATGTGTTTTGTAAAGATATTTTAGTACTTTTTAAGTTGCCAAGTCAAAATTTTTGGGTTTGCCAAATACTCTCCAAGTCCAAGTCTACGAACTATGCCACAGCTCTTTCACATCTAATTAATAATCATCAAATGTTTGTCAGGAATTATCTAAATCTGATCAGAGTTTTTGGGCTTCAACAGTCCATAATTAGTGGAAAATGACTTGTGGAAAAGACATTATTAAATTTAAATTAATTATCCAAATCCGTCATTCATCTCCCCACTTCTTGTATATTCTGTTAGGATTAACCATCTTGTACACAAATGATAAGATCTCTAGAATTTTGCTGGAAGAAGGCTCATATAATTACCTGACTTCTTTCTGGAATCATCTTGTGTCGCAGAGAGATCAGTAGTAAACTATTCCAGGTGGTCTTGATGCTAAAGATTTTGGATATTTTTCTCTTCGTACTGGGACAGGCTTTATGTGAAATTCATGGAACATACTTCATATTTATGTGGTGGCATACACTTAAGCCTTTATTTGGAGCACTTGAAAGTTATAAGAGCTAGGTTTATTTCAATATATTTCTAAGAACTCTAAGAACTGGAGAAATTCTTAACAAAAAGTAGAAATACCACCATTTTTGGATATAAAGAAAATACTCCGAACCTATCATAGTATGTGGAAGTCTTCTCTTGATATAGACAATTTTTCATTGTAGTCCTTAAAATGCTTCATATTTTTAATTCCATTGGAAAATTTTGACAGGGTTTGTTCTATTGAGATGAGAGTATAGCAATGAAAATGAATCATAGAGTCATTTATGCTAATTTTTTCTGCAGAGGTATTGCATTTGTATTTCAAAGCACGGTTGGAAGAGTTCACAGAAGCAGTGGAGAAGAAGACAGACGAAACAAATCAAAGGGACAGTATAGAGGATAATGAAATGGAAACCATTCAAAATAGTTCTTCTGGTTTGATAGATGAAATGGAGGTGGATGATGCAAATGAACCTGAAACATGCGGTGAATATGGTGAAGTAATTTCTAAGACATGGATTTCAAAGGTTGGCCATATTGTGCATAACCTCAGGGAGCTTGGATTCTCATCAATGACTGAAGATGCCTATGCATCTGCTATCTTCTCTCTTTTAAAGGTGAGTTTAGGTTTGCTTTAAAGGATTTAAGTAGAGATTTATCTGTGTTACAAATGCAACCTGATGGACTTTGTTGATGGATAGTTTTGCATCTCAAAAGTATGTATCTTCTACTCAATACTGTAAAACAAATGTAGCTTATATGACAGTTGAAACAATTAAGTACATGGAATACACCATATGCCATCTTTCCAACAATAATGCTATTTGACAATTTGTCTGACATAAGCCAGAAGAGATCTGTTTTTAAAGATAGATTTAAGGATAATAGATAAATTACAAAATCAACTCATACAAAACAATTACACCTCTCCTTTTTACCATTTTAATACATTAAAGTTAGCAATTCTATAAGTATGTGTAGTTTTGGTGTAAAAGGTGTCTATTAGTCTTGGTTGGTGTTCTAATCATGTTTGGGAGATGACAGTTTATTGCTTAGCAGGTGATGAGAATTCTGAAGATTAAGAGAGAGGAATCTAGAACACATTTAATGCAAATATGTTGGCCATGTGTACAAGCTATGTGGATAAAGAAACCTAAACATCTAGAAATTATAATTGCATCTTTTCTATTCTTGGTTATGAATTTTAAGGATATCTAAGATAACTTTCAGGTTTTGGGAGTCTTAAATTCTAATTCTTGATTTGGTCAATCAATGGGCAGACAAAGGTTCATTATTTAGCAAGGGAGGATCATCTGACATCTGTGCTGGAACCTATCAGAAAATGGATTCAGGTTTTTGTGTTCATGCTTGCTCTTACTTTTTAATATTGAATGCCAGTTAGCTATTCGCATATCATGACCTGGATTTTCAAGTAATCAATAAATTGTTTATGCTGAGTTCCAGGACCTTAATTATCTACATAATGCATTTCAAGTTTTTAAAAATTCATATCATTTGGTTTTACTATGAGCTGCATGATTACATCAATGTATGTTAACCTGCTTTGTAGGTCCAGTAACTTCGTTTTGCTTACTGCCACTATGAGTCTTGTTTCTTCTTATGATTGCTCTAGTTATGGTGTTGATGGACATGCTTCTGTTATTGTACAGGCTGTCCCTCTTCAGTTTCTACGTATAGTTCTACCTTACTTGTGTGTTCCATCCAATGCGGATAAGAACGGGGATCCATCTGCTCGCACGTCACCTCTAGCTTCATGTCCTTTATTGTGGTTCAATGGAAGAGAAACTGCATCCGAAAGAATTACTAGATGGCATTTACGACTTGAATATTTTGCATATGAAACTTTGCAAGATTTGCGAATTGACCAACTATTTGATATTATTATAGACTATCCTGAGAGGTGAGGGAGATATATAATATCATTATTTCAGGCTTGAATTATTGAAATGTTACTCTTAAATTTATTTCTTTCTCACCTTAACTTTTGCATATGATCTCTTTATTTTTTTTAATAAAAAATGCATCTTCTACAGCATTCCATGGGGATATGTGAATGGGTCTCAAATAGCATCTTGTTTGTCTCGGGGACATGCCCGAAATGTCCCCTAGCTGTCCCACCCAAAATCTGGAAAGCCTAGGATATCTCTGATCTTTTTTGACTTTCCCAGTCTGTCAGCAATGTGTCAGGGATGGCAGCTTTCCCGTCAACTGTGTTGGGGTGTCTGGACATAACCATTAATCTGCTCATATCTGGAAAAAAAGCCAGTTAAAATAAAAAATGATAAAAATAAAACATTCTACTGTGTCATGCACGAAACTTAATAGAAGAATGCCATTCTGTCTTGCTTTTGCCCTTAAAGCTGTGCTGTAGGCTAGAGACTGACAGTCAGATACCAAGTTACATCCTGGAATTTCAGACGCTAATCTGCTGTTTGTGATGCAATTAGACAACTGCTGTCAAATATTATCATTCTGCCTGTTATTTTACTAAGGGATACTGTGTGTTGGTATTGTGTGTGTCCATAAACAGAGTCCCCAGATTGATAATTTATTAAAAAACAGTATTTTCTATGGGTCACAGGCAGGCATTTTACTTTTATATTTCAGTAAATATGGATACTGCTTTTAGTGTTTCCAGGAGGTGATGTTTCAGAATATTTTCATGTTTCACAGGTGTTCAATTTGTAGACTATTGAGATACTATTTTAAATTTTGTTTTTTTAAAGTTACAATACTAGAATTATTATTTTTGCTCATAATATGCATTTTCAATTTGTTTTGAGCTATTTTATTATTTAGTTATAGTTGCCTTCCCCAAAATTTGAGAATTTTTCACCCTCTCTAGAAACATGTCCCCCTCATCCCTCTTCCTCCATTCTGGAAACATGGAGAAACATTAATCTTGTATTACACTGGAAGGTCTGAATTATGACAGTTGTGAAAGGAGAATTACCCTAAAAGCATTGTTTATGAAAGCAATAAAAGATAGTGGCTGAGGCTTTGCCCTAACATGGAAAGAATCTACATCCTCCTGAAAAGCATAAATTCTGGCTATTCTGTATTTAACATGCATATCCAGATGCCTTTAAATCTGTTATGCTTTCGTAGCATAGTGGGGAATTCCCTTACATAAAAATTTGTTTATTCCTTATCAAGCTCAGGGCAGTCATCTAACTGCAGAAAATTGTTAGTAAATAGTAGTATGATGGGTTAAAATTTTATGCATACTGTTGACGTGTCTAAAGTCGCATCGCTGCAACTCTATCCGGCCAATGCAGAATAGAATGACCTCGCCGAGTATCCTATCCTCTCTTGTATAAGGAAGCCCTAATGCTTCTTTTAATCGATCAAAGGGAACAACCTCAAGGTTCCAAATGTCAGTTCTTGACTGCGGGATAACTCAACGGTCGATGTGTTTTGTTGGGAGCACAAGGGGCCTTACGTTTTGCAACAAGCTGGTCTGCATCCAACGATGCTGCGATTCTCGTTGTAATGTTCCTTTGCCAATGTACGACAAGATTGTGAATGTACGGGGTGTGACCGTACAGTGAGGGTGAGGGTGTACAGTGGAGGTGAAGTGCCAGGTGAGGGGCTACGTACGATGAGGGTGTGGAACTGTACGGTGTAGATGAGGGTGTATGGTGGGGATGTAGGGTGATGCTATACGGTGGGGTGAGATGTATGGTGGGAATGTACGGTGGGGATGTACAGTGGAGGTGTGACGTACGGTGGGGGGTGAGGTGTACAGTGGTATAACCGTATGGTGGGCTTCAGCGGTGTGCGGTGAAGGGGGTTGATCTTCCATAAGTAATGAATTCAGAATATTAGGAATCCCTTATGCATGTATATCAGATTAACAGATATGCAACTGGAGAAAGTAAATGATGAGATTCAAGATTTGCTAGATCCGGAACGAGTACAAGAATAGAATAGGGTGAGGGGTCAATCTCACCGAAACTGCAAATACCAAATAGGGAGGGTCTTTCACCTCCGAAATGGTGGATAACAGAACTCCAACAGGAATTCACACAATAGAGAAAAATACCAAAATTCGCACACCAACACAAAGGACAGACTCGGGCATAAATATGGGCTCCGAGAACTTTTGCGAAGGGTTACAAATGGGCCGAGACGACCAAAGTAAGACTAGACTAATCTAATTAAATAAAGGGCCCGAAAGATGTGTTATTAAATTTGGGCCTTACAATAAAGTATTTAAATTAATTATTTAATTATATCGGGGACATCACAGTCCTCCTAGGCCAAAAATTGCTTGCCCTCAAGCAATTGCAGACTTGGATGCTCCAAAATTTGCTCACCTTCCCAGGTGGCATCCTCGATGGGTAGATTCTTCCAGCGCACAAGGAACTCCTTGACTGTGCGTGATCTCAGCCTTTTTTCTCTGACATCGATGATCTCCGCCGGCTCCAGAATTAGTTTTCCTTCTTCGTCGATGGGTGGCAGATCCTTGGACACTGTGACGCGCTGCCCGATAGCCTTCTTGAGACATGACACATGAAAAACATTGTGAATCCGACTCCCCCAGGAAGCTCCAACTCGTAGGCAACTTCGCCCACCCTCCGTACCACCCTGTAGGGTCCGTAGAAATGAGGCTTCAACTTCTTCTTACCACTTGTCTTCAAGGAGGATTGTCTGTACAGTTGAAGTCGGAGGTATACCAGATTGCCCACCTCAAAATTTTGCTCAACCCGGTGTCGGTCGGCATACATCTTTTGCTGGTTCTGAGCCCTTTGCAGGTTATCTTTGAGAGATGTCAGGATGTCTAAACTCTCCTGAAGCCAATCTTTGGCCCTCGATGCATGACTGTCTCCCAATGCCAGATCAACAAATGAAGAAGGTTCATAACCGTACAGTGCTTTGAAAGGTGGCATGCCTATTGACATGTGATAAGTGGTGTTGTAACAGTGTTCACCCAAATGTAACCAGCGAACCCAAGCCTTCTGTTGAGTTGAGACGTAGTTCCTGAGATAACCCTCCAACCATTTGTTAACTGTTGGCGACATTATTGTATACGAAAATACGACTAGTTAATTATGTGTAATTGTTTTGGTTAGTTGGCAACCGAGGGGTGGTAGTTGCGGTGCGACGGTTGGCGCTCGCACCCCCTCGGTATCTTTATATACCTCAGAATGTAACTTGCAACACACGAATTATGAATGGAATAATATCTGTTATACTTGTTTGATATCTATGGCGTTATCATTTTGCATTACGTGCTTTATGTTCTAAGTTATTCACCCGAGAGGGCAAACATTTGGCGCCGTTGCCTAGACGTACTCGGGAACGGAAGACGCGGATGGCGCATGGACACGATGTGCCTACCCGTTGGTGAAATAAACCTAGAGGCCGACGACGCGCGAACAAAACTTTACACAGGAGAAGGAATTTTCAATCTTGCTCCAGGTAGCCATCCAGACCTACGTCCGATGAGAGGCGGCGGAGGCGGAAATCCCACCAAGTGCCATGTGGACAGTGCTGGAGGTTAGCTCGGCAGTAAACCGGTTGATGAAACACCTCCCCTGGTTGCTTGCATAGGCATCGCTGGCACAATAGGCTCGCCTGGAGGAGATTGCCCAGGAAGAGCGACGCCAACAAATCCTTCAACACTACGAAGAAAGCAGCCGACAGGAAGCGGAACGGGATGGCGCCAGGCCAGGAAGGAATTGAACCTTGAACTTTTTATGTTCAAATAAAAGTGTCATTGACACGAGTTGTATTTGAGGAAATGAATTAATAAAGACGTGTTTTGATTTATGTATTGTGAGTTATGGAAATGTGCGACAATTAATGCCCAACCTATTGAATAAAGATAGTAATAAGAAAGCAGAAACGGACGAGTGGGAGGCCGTGCAGAGGGCCTTGATTCTGGAGCAGCAAGTAGAATGTAGACGGAGGCTGAGGCAACTTGCCAAAGGACGACCTGCCAAAGGGTGGCCCGAGGGGAACCAAGGAGGTGTCATAGAGGGTGCAGAAGCCGACAAAAATTTCTATGCGTCGCCAGAGCATCGTAGGACGTGGAGCCACGAAGAGTTTTTGGAAGAAACAAGGTTACTACGAAATCTTGTCGAGGAGACTCGGGATCAGTTTAGAAACTTATCCCTTACACCACGGAGTGAAGATCACCAACGGGAACCAGGAGTGGGTGCGGGTGAGAGCGAAGGGGAGGGCAACCGTACGGGTGTAGGTGCCACACACGACAACCAAAACACCGTACCTCCAGTTGCCCACGCAGGACACACCATCGGCGCCACCGGAGGAAGCAGCGCAGGGCCACAAACATAGGCACAACCACCCCCAGGAAGACGACCTGGGATGGCGAGTAAACAAAAACTGCCAAAGTTCACAGGGGACGGCAAGGAAGACCCCTTACGGCACTGCCGTATATGTGAAACCATTTGGTCCGCCAACGGAGTGACAAACCAGGATGACTGGGTACAGCAGTTCCCAGCCACGTTACTTGGAGTTGCCATAGATTGGTACTCCGATGTGGACAAGCAAAAAGTGGCCATGTGGGCCAATCTACAAAAGGAATTCACTGAGGAGTTTCGGTTGCTCCGTGATGACAATGAAATTGTAACGGAGATATACAGTACCAAACAAGGTACCAAGGAGACAGTACGGGCATACAGTAGGAGGTTGAAGGAATTGCTGGGTAAAATGGAAAGCCAACTAGCAGAAGGATTGAAGAAACGATGGTTCGTTGAAGGATTGAAATCCTCCCTACGAAAAAAGATGAAAATTGTACCCCCGACGTCATATGACGATGCCTATAATAGGGCGATGGACCTAGAGAGCGAATACAAAACATCAAAGAAGAAGAAAAGTAATAAATATTCATTTGACGATGATGAAGACTCTGACGGGGAAAGAAGCAGCAATGGCGAATCGAGTAAAAAGGTGCACGCTCTCCAAAAGGACATGGAACGAATGCTGAAAGAATTCAAAGCTAGGAAGGGGAGTACAAGTAAGACTGAAGAAAACGACATGTGGTGTACCGACTGTAGGAGTGACGGACACACCAAGGGGTCGTGCCCCAAGAAGGTTTTTTGCGACATTTGTCAGATTGCGGGACATTTGACAAAGGAATATCCCTACAATATGAAAACCAGGAGCCAACAAGTTCTCTTCACGCAAGAGCAGCCGGCCGTCGGAACTTCGCAAACCGCCAACAATAGTGCATCATCTGGCGGATACCGGAACAACCGGCAAGGGGGGAAGACCAATAATAATAATAGGAGCCGGATCCAATATGATGCAAAGGGACAACCAATGATCCAGTGCCGAGCCTGCAATCAATGGGGCCACTTTGCCAGGGAATGCACCTCAGAAGAAACTCCACAAAAACTATGCAAATGGTGTGGGCTTGGAGACCACGATGATGGAACTTGCCCAAAGTCTGGAGTGAACCTGCTCAACATTGACAGGACGAAGGAACGGATATTGGCAATCACACGGTCACAGGCAAAGAGGGCCACATACCCGGACCCTCGCACGGAGAAGTAGCGGGCGCTGGAGGCGAAGGTTGAAGTAGCGAAGGAAATGTTGGCACAAGGGAACACCCAGGAAGCGGCAAGTACTTTCCGCTCTGAGGCCGAGGAAAATATCCTGAAGGAAATGCTGCAGATTGAAGTACCTGTGAAGATGAAGGACCTCCTGGAAACGATGTTGCAATTACGTACGACACTCTTACGTACGGTGCAAGTAACTCCGCACAGTCAGGCGACCCGGAATACGGATGTTTCCGGCGGAACACCTACAAACCCATTGGTCTTGACACTATACAGTGGCCGGCACCCGGCGGTGGTAGAAATGGAAATACTTGGTTGTAATGTCCCCTTTTTAGCGCAACATGATATGGGGTGTCGTTAGCCTATTCTGACACGGTCCCGAAGGCTACAAGGACATTGGTGGGATCCTGAGGTGTTTTGGCCTAGGTGTTTTCAGTTTCAGGCCAATCGGTGCTGCCCTGACAGGGTTTCTAGACACTTACTATTTATAGTAAGTTAGTCTCCAAGCAGTGACTTGAAATTTCTAGTGTTTCCCTGGTTAGCATAATTATCAGTAAAAAAATATTTGAAGGCGACAATGATTTAAAGGGATTATCAACAATGTTTTAATATTTAACGATAAAGTGTAAAGTTAAATTAAATATTTAACTTTATCGTTATATTATAAGGTTGGGAATATGAAGTAATGTTTAAAATATTAAAAGTTCCCTTTAATGTGTACATTGTGGGAAATAATATTTTATTCTAAAATGTATTATCCCACATTTAGGAAATGAAGTGTTTGCATCCAGGAAGAAGATATAAATTGAGGTTGAGAGCTCTCTTTGGGGTATGCTTGGAGAAGATTTAATATCTTGTTGTTGGATTTCTTGAGAAATCTGATTCGTTGGGCTTGGAGGACGAAATCCCTCTTGGTCAACATTTCTTCTCGCTGTTGTGAGATACAGTTAGGGGAATTTATGGTGTGTTTTCATTTAGGAAACACACTGGGTTCATTAGATTTTCACAGGGCTGATTTAAGAAGATTCTGGAGCAGTTTGAAGGCGTTAGTGAAGATATATGAGTTGCTGTGAATAGTGCCGTGAACAGTAACGTGAACAGTGCGTGAACAGTGACGTGAACAGTGCCGTGAACAGTGCAGCTACAGTGTGTGAACAATGTTTTCAGCAGGTTCTATACTTGTGGAGTTCATGTTTGAATTTGTTTATCATATGGTCTGTAATATTCTTCAGATCTGATTTGTATGCTTGGGGTTGGAATTAAATAAATACCATTAGCATTAATCTTCTTGTTTTTGGTATTTGATATGTCTGGTTGTTTTTATATTGAATAAACTTTGAAGCTTTACAATAAATATCAATTTATCCAATTTATCCTATTGCAAATCAAGAACCAAAAAATCCAGTAGTCAGCTTGCAAGCCAACTGTTTGACAAAATTACACTAAGTAAAAAGGACATAAATTTAGTGCCGAACAGGGGGTGCCCATTACATTGGCACCATATTGATTGACACTATTGTCGACGGCGGGTCCGGAGTGAATGTGCTTCCGGAAGAAACCTGGAAGCAGCTTGGCAAGCTGACACTATGGCCGTCAACCTTCAACTTATTGGGAGCGGATCAACATGGTATCAAACCCCTTGGAACGCTCATGGCGCAACAAGTGACCATCGGGACACAACCATTTGTCCTCGACTTCGTGGTGATTCTTCTTGCCAAGAAAGGATACGACGCCATTCTGGGCAGAGGGTGGTTGGTGGCAGCCAGAGTGAATCACAACTGGAAGCGTAACACGTTGTCAATGGAGAAAGCCGGGCGAAAATTTATTATCGACCTGAAAACACAACTTGTGAGTGAAGAACTCGCATCAAAATCGGAATCAGACGGCGAGGGTGGAGTTGACGGAGGAAAGTACGGAAGGGAACCGGATGAGGAAGGCATCCTGGGAATCCAAGGATGTTCTGAGGACGAGACTGATTCCCTTAATGGGCTCTTCCAGTGGCAAATGGAGGACTACGAGCTGCTGTATGGGTGCAACATGTTGCAGGTTGACGAGGAACCGGACGAGAACGAATTTCTGCCAGCGTATGGGGAATACACCGAAGGGGATGCCCCGGTCAACGAAGTACCAGCGCACAGGTTTGACATGACGAAACCAATCCGGTACGAAGAGTCCATAAAACCTACAAACCTCGGCACGGAAGCAGAGCCAAGGAACATCCTGGTTGGCGACGACTGGAATCCAGTCCTGAAAGCCGCTGCGTTTAAAATATTCATGGAATATAAGGATGTATTCGCTTGGACGTATAAGGACCTTAAAGGGGTGCCGCCAGAACTGTGTGTACACCAAATTTCACTCGTACCTGGGGCCGTACCTGTATGGAAGAGGCAGTACAGAATGAATAAAAACTATGCGGCAAGAGTGAATGATGAAATTGAACGTATGCTCGAAGCCGGGATTATTTTTAAAGTGCAGAGCAGCGAGTGGGTGTCGCCCATAGTGATATCCCTTAAAAAGGAGGCAAACCAGATCCGAATCTGCGTGGATATCAGATGCCTTAACGTGGTCACCATAAAAGACCCGTTTCCAATACCATTTACGGATAGCATCTTGGAGGAAGTGGCCGGTCATGAAATTTATTCATTTATGGATGGATTTTCTGGGTATAACCAGATATCCATTGCCGAAGAGGACAAATTAAAAACCACCTTCATAGTGGAGGATGGCGTGTACGCGTATAATCGAATGCCATTCGGATTATGCAACGCGCCAACGACATTTCAACGGATAATCCTTAACATATTTGAAAAGATGTCAGTAGGGAACTTCAGGGTGTTCCTTGACGACTGGTCCATCTATAGTAACCAAGATACACATCTGGCCGCACTTGGCGAATGCATGAAGAGATGCAGGCGAGCCCGCCTAGCACTCAATCCCAAAAAATGCAGATTTATGGTGCCTCAAGGGAAGTTGTTAGGACACATAGTGTGTAAGGCTGGACTCAAGACTGACCCAGACAAGATTCGGGTGATAGTGGAAATGGAGGAACCGACAGATGTCACGGGAGTCAAATCCTTCCTAGGACACATAGGGTATTACACGCGATTTATCAAAAATTTTGCTCGAGTATCCTGCCCTCTGGACAAGCTGACAAGGAAAGGTGAACGATACACATGGGGGATGGCTCAGGAAGAGGCCTTTAAAGAACTGAAGTCATGGTTGGTGGGTGCGCCAATCCTAACATATCCTGACTGGGACAAAGAGTTCCACGTACACGTTGAAGCATCCAATTTTGCCATAGGGGCCACACTGGCGCAGGTTGGCGATCACGAGCTAGATCACCCGGTCTACTTTGCAAGCAGACTCCCATCGAAGGCAGAGAAAAATTATAGCACCACAGAAAGGGAAGCCCTCGGGATGGTGTATTCCGTCCAGAAATTTCGACATTACTTGCTGGCCACCCCGTTCACATTTTATGTGGACCACCAGGCGTTAATGTACCTGGTAAACAAGCCAATTATCCAAGGACGAATCAGCCGATGGCTGCTATTGCTTCAGGAATTTACATTCAACATTATCGTAAGACTCGGGAAGAGCCATGTGATAGCTGACCAGCTATCGAGAATCCAGTCAGGAGAACCAGCCAAAGGAGTGAATGAAGATTTTCTAGATGCTCACTTATTTCGCATCGCGGTCCTTCCCGCCTGGTACGCAAGCGTGGGGGAATACTTGTCAACATCACGGTTTCCAAGGGAGATGCCACCAGGAGAAAGAAGGAAACTGGTACTGAGGAGCAGGACATTCCAACTCATTAATGGCCTCTTGTACAAAATGGGACCCGACTAGATCTTACGGCGATGCATCCTAGAAGAGGAAATTCAGGGTGTCCTAAGGGAAGCACATGAAGGGCCCGTAGGTGGACACATGGGGCCCGACACCACGGCCAGGAAAGCTTTGTTGGCAGGACTGTGGTGGCCGACACTACATAATGACGCCAGAGAGTGGGTGAGGAGCTGTGACACATGCCAACGGGTCGGACGACCATTGAAGAGGGATTTTATGCCCCTCAACCCATCGAATGCCCAGGAACTGTTTGAGAGATGGGGATTGGATTTTATCGGACCATTAAAACCAAGTAGAGCCTGATGGTGCAGATACATTGTAGTGGCAACATAATACTTGACCAAGTGGGTTGAGGCTCGGGCCTTGCCAGACAACTTGGCGGTCAATACAGCAAAATTCATCTATGAACACATCATTACGTGGTATGGGATTCCAATCCAATTGATGAGTGACAGAGGAGGACATTTTGTAAACCATATAATCCGATTGCTAACAACGGAGTTCAAAATCTTGCACTCCTTATCAAGCCCCTACTATCCGCGAGCGAACGGGCAGGCTGAGGCGATCAATAAAATAATCGTGTCGGTGATTTATAAGTCTTGTAGAGTGGAGAAGGATGATTGGGAGGAGCACCTACCATCAGTACTTTGGGCATACCGAACAACTTACAAGGTAACTACTGGGCAGACTCCCTTCCAGCTAATGTATGGACAAGAAGTCATGGTGCCAGTTGAATTCATGGTGCTGTTGTGACCATTTCACACATCGCCCCATCGCAAATGGGGACCCCCTCTTTTTGCTCGTTTTTTTCGCTCGCTTTTCGCTTCGCTTTTAGGGTTTTGTTAGTCAGTCAATTGTCTGGATTTAGGGTCAAGCCTTAGGGTTTTAATTGCCGTCTTTTTAGGCCAGAATCCAGTCAATTTTGAGAGCTTTTGAGCTTCTTTTGTAAGAATGCAAATTTTGAATGCAATGATTTCGCCAAAGTGGTCTATTTTCAATTGGAATTTTGAGTGCAGAGCTTAAATTTGTCTAAGTGTTGAAGGTGAAATGTGAATTTTTGTCCAATTGACTAATTTTGACCAAATTTTGACTTTTTTGATTTTTGATCCTGGGCGTTGGGGAATGATTTGTTTTCGCCTTGTGAAGTGATAAAATGTGTAAAATCATGATATTTTGGCCTGTAGGAGCAAAATCGCTCCTGTCCCTCAGTGAAGGACCGGAGCTCGTTTTCGAATATCTTACTATCCTTGCAGGGTCAAGGTGAATTTCGAGCTGGAAATGATAGAGAAAGGCGTGATCTTTCCGTTGAATATAAATTGAAGATTTTCACAAACACAGAGGTGCCTCCAGGAATCAAAATCGCTCCTGTCCCTCAGTGAAGGACCGGAGCTACAAATCAAATATTGCTTTGTCCTTACAGGATTTCAACGACTTGACGATTTGAAGATGTCCAAGGGGATATGTTTTATCAAATGAATACAACTTGAAGTGCCGTCGTGAAGGAGAATGGTCCAGAATGCCAAAATCGCTCCTGTCCCTCAGGAAGGGACCAGGGCGAAGTACATTGTAGCTCCCGTCCCTCTCCAAGGGACCAGAGCGATATTCTTCATAAGGCGAGATTCAGGCAAAGATCAAGTCAAGTTTATGTTTGAAGGCAAGAAAGGAGGTGAAATGAACTCATTGAAGATAAATTGAAGATCACCAAATGCCAACAAAGGACCAAAATGCTTAAGTTCGCTCTTGTCCCTCTCCAAGGGACTAGAGCGATTTTTGTTGTGGATGACTTTCTTGCCCAATTTGAATGGATCCCAAGGCATAGATGAATGGAAGGGTACATTACGAATCCGTTGAATATAAGTTTTGAAGATGATAAAGTGAAATGAGGCCTACAAAGACAAGGATCGCTCCTGTCCCTCTCCAAGGGACCAGGGCGATAGAATGGTTATATTGTCGTCCCTTCAAAATTCAAGACATTCTAAGACGAAGAACAAGGTGGCAAGGGCATTTCAAGGCATTTCGATCAAGCACGAAGTTACAAAGGTCGCCAAGTCGAAAGATTTGCACTAAAATATCTCAATTCGCTCCTGTCCCTCAGGGAGGGACTAGAGCGAAAGTTGCATAAAGGCATAAATCTTGGAAGTTTATCAAGCATCAAGCAATCAACGAGGATCAAAAGACTACGTTTTACACGATGATAGCAATTACAAGTTGGAGAACGCAAGCATAACCTCAAAGTATTGAAGTTCGCTCCTGTCCCTTGGGAAGGGACCAGAGCAATATTGAATGTATTGAACAATTCATGCAAAAATCACGTTAAGTCAAGACTTTGCAAAGTTGTAAAAGGTTCAAGGCGTCTTTTGAAGGTGATATGCAAGAGTTTTGAACGTCAGAATGTTATCAATCAAGCTAAGGAGCTCATATCGCTCCTGTCCTTTGGACAAGGACCAAAGCGATTTTTACAAAAACACTTATGCTCCTTCAAAATCAAGACAATGCAAGGATTGGCGAAGTAAAGGATGTCCTTTGGAAGGCAATGAACGAAGAACGAAGATCAAATGTTTACAAATTTGAGCCAGGACATGGAGATCGCTCCTGTCCCTCTCCAAGGGACCAGGGCGATATTTGCCAAAACACTTATAATC
This sequence comes from Cryptomeria japonica, assembly GCF_030272615.1. NCBI lineage: Eukaryota > Viridiplantae > Streptophyta > Pinopsida > Cupressales > Cupressaceae > Cryptomeria > Cryptomeria japonica. The sequence continues at coordinate 474,906,329 of NC_081415.1, read as the reverse complement.
CTTTGAAGACCACGTCAAAACAAAGTCGTACAAAGTTTTAAACATCATTTGGAAGGCGATACAAAGGGAAATGGACGTTAAATATTACCAATTTGAGCTTAAAATGGAGAAAAGACAAGGATCGCTCCTGTCCCTCTCCAGGGGACAAGGGCGATGATCCTTCTAACGTCCAAATGCCTCATAAAAGTCAAGTGATGCAAGCGTGGGGTAAAGAGACGATGTTATTTTTCACCTTACAATGAAAACTCGAGATCAAAGATGCAGGATCAAGAAAGGACAAGGGAGATCGCTCCTGTCCCTCTCCAAGGGACCAGGGCGATGAGGTACGTATCTTCCATTTTCAAAATTTGGCGCTCAAACATGCATTTTTTGAATTTATTTAAAATGCTAAAAAAAAAAAAGAAAATTCAATATTTAATGAAAATTAGCATTTAAATATTGCGCTTAATGTCAATTAATTATTTTGCCTTGTGAAAAAATCGAAATTTATTAATTAAAAATGAAAGGCATTTAATAATTAATTAATTAATTAATAAAAAAATCGAATGGAGCGTTTGGTTTGGAGAGTCGGCCTTGTTATTTATGTAAAAATCGTTTTTAATTGCTATATTTTTACAAAAGTCGGCCTTGGGGATGATAAGAGGTGAGCGCTATAAAGGGAGGGTGAAAATTGTTATTTTCACATCATTATTTGTCATTTCTTACATGTGATCTTGAGGAAGACAAAGGAAAGTGCGAAGTTGTATTCAAGAAGCGAATTTCATTTCAAGTTAGAAGGCGCTAGTAACTTCCAAGGTGGTGCGAATCTATATTGGGCGAACTTGCCAAGGTGTTAGAGGATCACGTCAAGGACAAAAGGGTGGCGAAATTGATATTTTGAAGAAAGAGATCACGTTGAAGACTATATATTCTCGATCTTGTTGCTTAGGCGAATTTTCTTTATTTGCATTCTAGTGTTAGCTCTCTTCTGAGGTATGGCGATTTGATTTTAGTGTTTTAATTTTGAATTGTTTATCGTCATAGCCTAAATTTTGAAATTTTGAATTTTGAATTCCTAGCTCAATCGTTTTATTTTAGGAAATGATAACTCAAAGACTTATCATGAAGTTTCCTAAAATTTATTCTCTAATCTATGTTATTTATTGCAAAATCTAGCTTCTTATTATGAAATGTTGTGTAGGTATGGCGACCCCGAAGGCGGGAGCATCCACCAGTCGTTCAGCTCTCATGAAAGAAGATCAGAGGACCGAAGAAGTGGAGACCAAGACCGTGTCGAAGTGGAGCAACATTGGAGATACAAACTTGGGCAACTTCAGCACGAAGAAGTTTCGAGAGGTCCCTTACATTGGCAAGCCATCACCTGTCGCCCGGAGAATAATAGAGAGTGGCATCATTAAGGCGGCCGGCTTTCCTCCAGCTGTTCAGTGCCATGAGTTGATGATCAAGTGTGCTCGTCACTATAATCCACAGTCCAGGACGATCGTGTCCAATGAGGGAAACACTTTGGCGTACCTTTCAGAGGAAGCTATAAGTGAAGCTTTCCATCTTCCAGAGCACAGGGACATGATATACAAGAGCATAGAAGGAGCCAGATCAATGTACGAAGACGATCCAGATGCTTGTCTAAGCATTATCAATAAGAACTGGCTACTTAAGAGCCGTCCCCGTCTGAGCAAGGTCCCGAACACACCGCACAGGATTGATTTCCAGGAGGAGTACAGAGATTTGATTACCATGCTCAACCGAGTTACAGGAGCCCCTCATGCCTTCTATTTTGAGAAGTGGATGTTTTACTTCATCCAGGTGATCGTTCAGGGAAAAGGTACGATACATTGGGCTAGAATGATTAGCCATTGCTTGGACGTACAGTTGAGGAGACTCAAGGCTACTAAGTCCTTCCACATGAGTTCATATGTCATTTATGCCTTGATCAGGAGTGTTGAATACGCAGGACTACCTCACAGAGGTGTGATTGGAAGAGGACCCGGCGAGGTCAGAGCTTGTGATTCCTATGCCTACTTGCATCATCCGCCAGGGAGCAACTATAAGTTGGTTAATGATACTTTCACGATGAACATCACCAGGACGTTGCAAGGTGGAATTCACAACAAGTTATCTCAGGATGCCCAGGAATTCATAAAGAGGTACGGTGCTTGGTTCATTCAGTTTCCCAAATTCACTTATATTAGAGTGCATGGATGCCCTTTACCTCCATACATGTTGCCAAGATATCCGACAGACAAAATTGTGTTACTTGAAGTAACAAGATAGTTGGCAGCATATGCGAAGGCATTCAGACACAGACATCAGAATGGAGTTCCAGTACCTATCATTTTGGGTAACTTAGTTGAGGTATGTCCTAATGCTTTAGCTATGGATGACGCAGAGAAGGAGTTGGCCTTGTATTCTTTTTCATCTTTTGCTTTGAGAGAAAGCTTTGATCCACATGGACATTTAGAGGAGACAGTCGGCAGGAAGTTTAGACATGAGTATCAGATTGAAGATTTTATGATGAATCTCTTAGATGATCTTGAAGTGAAACGGAAAATGCATTCTAGATTACCTTTGGATTTCATCAGGAAATGCAGGATTTACAGAGTGGCCGACCAAGCTCAGGACAGTGGCAGACATATCCAGTCTTCCTATGATCGAGAAAGCAAAACAATAAGGTTAGATTGGAATGAGCCCGAGGTCGTGGATTTAGCTACTTTGATGGCACCAGTCTTGTCTTGTACTCGCAGATGGGTTGACATACAACATCAGAAGTTGAGAGAACAAGGCATAGCCATGACTTTCACTTTGGAAGAGAAACCAGCCGAAGGTGGAGCTAGTGTGAGTGAAGGCAATCCTAATCCTAGAAATTCAGGTGAAGGAAACCTTCGATGTGCCAGTGAGGGCAATCTCCATCCAATAGGTTCTAAGAGGAAAGAGAGACCTGGAAAGGGAGAATCTTCCAAGAGGAAACAAGAGGCTAACAGAGATTGATCATCCGGTACTTCTTCTAGACCTGAGAAGAGAACAATTCAAGTGGAAGAATCCATGGAGTCGATGGTATAGAACGATAGGCAGGAGGAAGGACGAGCACAACAAGGGTCACCAGATGGATCTCTCCAAGACTATGAGTTAGATGAAGACAAAGAAGACAATGAAATATCATCTCCTCCCAGACAAGAAGAAATAGTACATAAGGAAATTCAAGTTCAAGAGACAAGATCGATTATCCCAGATTGGTTGAAGGAAAGATTAACCAAGGTGATCGTAGTAGAGGACGAGGACAATGCAATTGATTTAGAGAGCCTTGTTGGACGTTCACATGAAGTAACAGAGAAGAGAAAGGCTACCAAGATGTCCAAGATGATTCGAGATGAGACTGGATCCAGAAAACTGCAGATAGCTACACCGGCAGCAGACAAATATGAAGGTGAGATCCTAGCAGAGGAATATGATATACAGACATTTGAGCTAGGACCATCTACAGCAGAGCAGACTTTAGATGATGCCACCGATTCATTTGAGGCATTGAAAGACAAGCTTAGAGAAGAAATGGAGAAGAACAGAAAGCTTGAGAGAGAGGTCGGTGCATGGAGGACTTATTTCAGTCATATCAATGTACCTTTGGGACGTCAGGATCCAGCTAGATCACCAGTGCGAGCACTTCCACTTCAATCAATCAATGAGGCAGAAAGATTCAGGAACATGGTCCAACGTACAAGTAATTGGATGGATAGATCTCATATAGTGGCCACAGAATTTGTAACTAGGATGATGAAGATTATTCATCAAGCTATCCAAGTTCTTGAGATAATCCACAATTTGATGATAACAGTAGCTGCATTCGCCCATACCAAAGATGTCATCATTCCTATCTTGAAGGTAATTAGACACACATCAAGGAAAGTTTTAGCGCAAGAGAAGATTTTGGATGGGGAATCTCACAGTTTGTTTCAGTGGTCAACCTTACTCCATATGAAGAGTGTTTTCTTTGAAGACATCAGTACTAAATGTGGCCAAGTTGAGGAGGTGATCAATCTGATCCAGGACAGAGTATTTGAGGTACTTCGTACCATTCTTGGCAGAAGGATCGAGGTCGAGACAGATGTGGATATGCAAGAACTAGAGGATAGAATCAAGATCATCTTTTGCAAGGACGCAAATGTTACAGATGAGCAATATGATCAGATGTTTGCCACCATGCTCCTGATTGAAAGAACGAAGGAACTTGAAGCTTCATGGGACGCAGCTCTTCTAGATGCATTCGATCAGGTCATCCACTTGGAAGAGAGTATGAAGAATCTTCCCGAGATTCCAATTGCAGAAATCGAAGGAATCGTGACAAGATTCATTGCATATGCCAAAAAAGAACATTGGAAAGGGAATAAGGTTCTAGATGAAAGGTTGTTATAGATGACATGGCATCTTATTTGTCATTGGTTTATGTCTCCTAGGTTTTTGTGCCAAATTTAATATTTAGCTATGTATTTAATATTGTTCAGTAAAAAGGAGGCCATTTGTAACAAACCCTAATTAGGGTTTAGGTGTCATGATCTTGACCGTTGATCTACTTTCAATCTGGACCTTTCATTGTAATTGGGGATGCTATTTATACCCCCATTTTTCATTTCATATAAGAATAGTGTAATAGTCAATAGTTGATGTAATAGAGAAGAGAGATTAGAGTTAGAAGCAATTTTATTTTGTAGCAAGATTGAGTTTTGAAGAGAGAAATTCAAGCAATTGTTGTACATGATGATTTGGAAATCAATGAAATATTGAAGTTATGGTGTTTCGTTGCAACTTTCTTAAGTTATCTTCATGGTTGTTTAACTTACTTGAATCATGCTCAATCAAAGTAGCTTGTTAATTTGAAGGACATAGTGTGAGACTTGATTTTTTGGTAGGATTCGTAATCCAAACCACTAGCTTCTTGCTGATTGTAGGAACGCCTTGCGTGGTCAACTGGAGAATACCTTGAATCCCTTAATCTTCAATCATTATTGTATCTTGGATATGTACCTTCGTGGTAGTGTCTTTGATCTTTGATGCATTGAATATCATTTTGTTACCTTAGAAGATCGCATCAATTTCAATTGAGTTGTTATCTTATGGCAAAATTGAAGTTGGTTGAATCTTGCCAAGTCTTGTCTACACGAAGTCATTCTTAGGGTTAGATTAGATTAGACCTCTTTCAAACCCTACTCTTTTGTTATTTTTGAAAGTTTCCTTAGTTTAGCAAATCTTGAACTTTCAGAATGCGTAAGACCCCTTGAAGGAAACAGCAAATCACATCATACCGCTGGAAGCTTGTCCACACGTAGAGACCCTACTAACAGAACCTTGGAGTCTTCCTAACTGATCCTTTATGCGAATCTTCAGCAGTTAGAGACTATTTTCTCAAGAGAGGATAAGATGCCTATTGGTATTTTATTCTGTGTATGATGGTGTACAAAATAAACGTCAACAGGTGCCGAGTCTCCGAATCGCCATTGATAATCGACTTGGCGACATGGAAAGCCTGAGAGAGAGACTGTACGCTTTGAACAAATTGGATGAATGAAGGATGATGGCTCAGTGGGCGACAAAGACAACCCAACAAAGACGGAAGCTTTGGCACGACAAGCATCTTTGGCGAATGAAGTTTACTTCTGGGCAGTTGGTGTTGAAATTCAATGGAAGGAACGAAATCAAACCTGGGAAAGTGCGATGGCTAGGGCCCTTCAAGGTACGCGAGGTCAATACCAACGGGGCGATTAAGTTGTGGACGCTGGACGGGAAGGAGGTGCTAGACGCCGTCAATGGATCGAAATTAAAGATTTATCATGAACGGAGGGAACCTGGCCCCTCTAGTTTGGATGTTTGTCAGTCTATTATAAGATTTTTTTTTTTTAAAAAGTACGGTCCATACGACAACCGTACTGTACGAAAGAAAAAAGAAGTAAAAAAAAAATAAAAAGACGTGGGGCCACCGTACGGTGACCACACCGGCGGTGGATGCCACCGTGCGGTGGTCACCCGCACAAATAAACCCCCCCCTCCCCTTGGGCAGCATTAAACGCAAAAGAAATAAACGAAAAGAACGATGAAGCCCGCATACGCCCACGCAGACCACACAACCATGCAAAAAAAAAAGAAAAAAAAGACCACCACGCACAAGCAGACCACACAGCTACGCGAGGGAAAAAAGACCGCCACGCACACAAGCAGACCACGCAGCCCATGCAAGGAAAAGAAGGAGAAGGTCGTTACGAAGGTGTCCAACGACTGTACAATTTTTAACCGGAATTCAGTTATACCAGAGATTAATGGATTCAGCAGGGAAACAAAGTTGGAAAAAAGAGCTGCAGGCTTCCTCTAGTAGCAGCCAGAGGGATAGCAATATCAGGGTTTTAGCGTCAGGCGTACGTGTTGCAGGCAACACCATGGATGCTAGCGCTTGATAGAAGCAAAAGCAGAAAGCACCACAGGCTGCCATAAGTGCGAAAAATATATTAACACCCCAGAATATCAGCTTTGAAGGCTTGAATGGGTCAGAATGCCGAAAGTGGTGGTAGGACACTCCCGACGATGATCTGGTGAAGCAAAACCTCCGAAAGGCACAAGTGGAGTGGGCTATTCGGATGCCCGTATTTCCTATCCGCGAGTATGAGGGTGCCCTACGGTTCATGGTAGAGACCTTCGACAGGCACACATGCACCAACACTTTCAAATACCTCGGGAGGGATGTAACCAGCGAACCCAAGCCTTCTGTTGAGCTGAGACGTAGTTCTTGAGATAACCCTCCAACCATTTGTTCACAATCTGGGTCTGTCCGTTTGTATGCGGATGGTAGCTCGTGTTGGGCGAAAACTCGGATCCTGCCTACTGAAATAACTCCATCCAGAAGGTACTCAGAAAATGGCTATCCCTATCACTGACTATGTTTCGTGGTAGACCATGTAAGTGGAATACCTCACGGAAGAACAAATCGGCCACTTGAACTGCTTGGTATCCTGTGGGGATGGCAAAAAAATGAGCATACTTGGTCAAGTGGTCAACTACGACGAAAATGCAATCCTTTCCTTGCACTCTGGGGAGCCCAGTAGTGAAATCCATCAAGATGCTATCCCATTTCTGGTCGGGGATCGACAGTGGTTGTAGCAGTTCGCCCGGTAAGGTGTGCTCAGATCTGTTCTGTTGACAGGTGGAGCATTCTTAGGTGTCCGGCCAAGGGAGAGTTGTGCATTTCCTTCAGAAACTTTTCCTTCATCTTGGACTCAGGTACTAGATAAATTCTGTCCTTGTAGTAAATGATGTTGTCAACCACCTTGTATTGGTCATCCTGCACTTGACCATCCAACAGTTCACAGGCAAAAGTATTCTTGGAGTATTCAACCAACACGTGTTCCTTCCAATCCGCTGAAATCCGGGATAAAGAACATATGGCAGGCCTTCTTGACAGGGTATCAACTACCATGGTATTCTTGCTCTTCACATACTCAATGTTGAAATCAAATGCCTAGACTTTGCTTACCCACTTATGTTGTCGTTCATTCAAATCCCTCTACTCCAAGAAATATCGCAAGCTATTGTGGTCTGTCCGTACAACAAACTTTGCCCCGACGAGGTACTGCCAAAACTTCATTAGTGCGTGCATGATGGCGAGCATCTCCTTGTCACAGATGGAGTACAACCGCTCAACTCCCGAGAGCTTCCGACTCTCGAACGCAATGGGGTGATGGTCTTGCATCAACACCGCTGCCTTCTCCCGAGGCATCACACTACAGGATGAAAGGGCGAGTGAAGTCTGGTAGTGCCAGAACCGGACACGTGCTCATAACTTCTTTTAATTTGGCGAAGGTTTGTTGCGCCTGCGCATTCCAATGGAAGGATCCTTTCTTTGTCAGATTTGTTAGTGGTGCCCCAAGCTGTGAAAATCCTTTCACAAACCTTCTATAATAATTGCACAATCCAAAAAATCCACGCAGCTCCGAGAGAGTCTTGGGTGGAGGCCAATCCAAAATTGCCTGAATCTTCTCCTGGTGAACTTGTACCCCCTGGGCGCTAATGACGTGACCCAAGTATAGGACCTCGGTCATTCCAAATTCACATTTGGACCTTTTGGCAAACAGTGATTGTGATTCCATAATCCCCAATACTTCATCCAAATGTCCCACATGTTCCTCCCAGGTCTTGCTGTAGATGAGTATGTCATCAAAGAATACCAGTAGGAACTTACACAGTTGCTTGTTGAAGATGTGGTTCATGCAGGACTGAAAAGTGGCTGGAGCATTGGTTAATCCAAACGGCATGACCAAGAGCTCATAGTGTCCGTAATGGCAACGAAAGGTTGTCTTTTCCACATCTTACTCCCTCATACGGATCTGATGGTAGCTGGAGCGGAGATCAATCTTGGAGAAATAGACCGCGCCATGTAGTTCGTCTAGCAGCTCATCGATCTTGGGAATGGGGTATCTATTCTTGATAGTCTTCTTGTTCAGTGCACGGTAGTCAACACACATTCTGAGAGTTCCATCCTTCTTCACTAGTACCACCGAGGACGCAAAGGGGATAGAGCTGGGCCGGATCAATCGTTTATCAAGGAGTTCCTGGATCCTTTTCTCTATCTCTTCTTTGAACTTCTTCGGGTGGCGATAGGGTGTGGTGATAACAGGTTTTGCTCCTTCCTCCAACTCGATGGTGTGCTCAAACCCTCAGTGTGGGGGTATACCAGGTGGAATATCAATGAAGACCAAACTATGCTTATCCAAAACCGACTGAAGTTCCTCATCCTGGTAGTAAGTCGGTTGCTCTTTCATAGGTTTTGTCGAGATCAAGCAATGTGCTGCCTAGACGACTTCATCATGTCTGAAGATGGCTTCCATTCGTTTGGCGGAAATTTCACTCGAGTCGCCATTCGACATTCCTCTGAGAACCACCTTCCTGCCATCCACCTCAAATGAGGACTCCATCCTTTTGAAGCTCCGCGTGTACTAGTCGAGGGTCTCCATCCATTAAATGCCCAATATGACATCCGTGTCATCCAGATCTACTACAAAGAAGTCGTCAGTCACAGGGTAATTTCCCATGATGATGCTCAGTTGCAGAACCAGGTGAGTGCATGATATGAGATTGCCTCTTGCCACCTTGACATCGAACCCTTCATGCTCCTTTGTACACAAACCCCTTCGAGTGACAAGTGATGAATTTATGAAGTTGAGCGAGGCCCCATTGTCGAGCATTACAAGGACTCGTTGCCCTTGGAGTGTACCACGTACCCTAAATACATTGCACCTCGGGGTACTCGCCAATGTGGGAATGATGCCTCCCCTCCGTACCAATGTGGAGATTCCCTCCGCCAGGCTGGTTTCTTCGGCAGATTCTTCCCATGGTGGTTCACTTTCCTCATGCTCCTCTTCTCCATCAGACATCACTTCAATATAGTGAATCTTTCCTTTGCCCAAACATCAGTGTCCTAGTTCCCGTGGCTCCTTGCAGGTGAAACAAAGCTTCTTCCTTCTGAGTTCCTATCTTGTGGCTTCATCAGGCGATGACCTCTTTGGAAAGGGTTTATTATCCTTCTCCTTTGGAATGAAAGGTGGTTTGGTATGTGCAAAATTTCTGGAAGAGGAAGATGTTGCCATGTTACGGGCCTTTTTGATTGCTTCTGTGAGCGTGCTGGGGTTGAACCCTTTCACCCAACTTTTCAGTGGTTCCATCAATCCGTCCATGAACAAGACCACCAATCTCCGCTCTGAGATCTCTGTTACCAACACGGATAGTCTCTGGAATTCTGTGATGTATCTGTCCATAGGTCCCGACTGTTTTAGTTGCGCCAACTCCTTGAATTTGAGTTTTGGATCCTTCCCGTCAAATCGATCTATGAGCTTCTCCGTGAAGTCGGCATGGGAAGTTATCTGGTCATCGCCGAGAGTGACCATCCCATGATGCCACCATTCGTGCACGACTCCTTCCAAGTGAAGTGCTACAAACTTGATAGCTTCATCTTCAGGCATTGGGTTGAGTTGGAAGTAGGTATCTTCTTTTTGAACCCAAGCTCGTGCCGAGGTTTCTCCGGTCCCATCAAAGGATGACAGGTTGATCTTGCCAACTTTCCGCTTGATGTCATTGTTTTAGTGACTATAATGGCCCCGACTTCTGCCGCTCGAGTATTTCATCCGGAGCTCAGCATAATCCTTGAAGGATATGTCCCCCTCGAGATTTGCATCCCTCCAATCTTGGTTCAACTGTGCTTGCATCTCTTGAAAGGTGGGTTCTTGATCCCCGCAAGGCGCTTCTGATTTCTGAGGAAAAGTCGACATCAATGACCGTGAATGTGAGCGTTGGACGTTTGACCTGCCAGTGACCGAAACGTCGCCTTGCCCATTCTGTTCTCCATTCGTTTTTCCCAAGGCCAATTGTCGTAAGGTTTCCTCCATGATTTGTTGTCGTTGCTCCCCTCTGGCTATGGTATCATTGAGTTGAGATTGGCTTCTGGTTAGCTCCCTTAATAGTGCCATGACTTCTCTTGTAGGATCCTGTGGTTCCCCCATTCAGTCAGCCAAACGGTACCTCCTTCTAGTGTACACTTGCATCCACTACCCGACAGGTTGGCAAGATCACCAGCTCTGATACCACAACAATATTCCTTTGCCAATGTACAACAAGATTGTGAATGTACGGGGTGTGACCGTACAGTGAGGGCGAGGGTGTACGGTGGAGGTGAAGTGGCAGGTGAGGGGCTACGTACGGTGAGGGTGTGGAACCGTACGGTGTAGATGAGGGTGTATGGTGGGGATGTAGGTTGATGCTGTATTAGTGGGGTGAGATGTACGGTGAGGTGAGATGTCCGGTGGAGTGATATGTCCGGTGGGAAGGTACGGTGGAGGTGTGACGTACGGTGGGAATGTAAGGTGGGGGTGAGGTTTACGGTGGGCTTCAGCGGTGTGCGGTGAAGGGGGTTGATCTTCCGTAAGTAATGAATTCTGAATATTAGGAATCCCTTATACATGTATATCAGATTAACAGATATGCAACTGGAGAAAGTAAACAATGATGAGATTCAAGATTTGCCAGATCCGGAATGAGTACAAGAACAAAATAGGGTGGGGTGAATCTCACTGAAACTGCAAATACCAAATAGGGAGGGTCTTTCACCTCCGAAATGGTGGATAACAGAACTCCAACAAGAATTCGCACAATAGAGAAAAATACCAAAATTCGCATGCCAACACAAAGGACAGACTCGACCAAGAATATGGGCTTCGGGAACTTTCCCGAAGGGTTACAAACGGGCCGACACGGCCAAACTAAGACTAGACTAATCTAATTAACTAAAGGGCCTGAAAGATGTGTTATTAAATTTGGGCCATACAATAAAGTATTTAAATTAATTATTTAATTATATCGGGGACATCACACTCGGACTAGGAAATAAAAGCAAAAGAGAAGGGTTCAGGAGACCTAAGGACAATGATGATAATGAGTAGTGTAGCGGGTAACAAATTTCCATAAACATATTCTTGTTTTGCCACAGACACCCTCACAACTAGACAAGAACAGTGCAATCTCCAAGGGATGAAGGATTTTCAAACCAGAGACACTCATTTAGATACCCAATTCTGGCGTAGCCTACGACGAATACCTACAGTTGAACTAAGCATAGTTTGGGTTTAGACTAACCATGCACGGTGACCTACAATCAGTAGGCCCCCAATGGTATGAACCTGAAATGCATCAAATACCCCTCCACACTTCACCATTAAAATCCCTGCACTCTAATTCTAACCAGCTGAAAGAAACCATGCAAACAGAAGAAAACAAAGACAACAAACACCATGATTTAATGTTCATATATTTGCTTCAACTTCTATTACAACAATTTCTCTAGCAGTTCTACTCTACTCCTAAAATCTAAATTTCTACGAAACTCTAACCTATTCTAACTGAAATTTAATAGTCTATCTGTCTAAAAATCTAACCCTTTACAAAAGAAAGGCCTTTGCCTTTTATAGAATTTACAATTTGAACTAGTGGCTTGGATCGGCTGCATCCAATGGCCCAGGTCTGCCTTCTAGAAGCTGGTAGCTTTAACCCATGCCTACTCAATTCTCAGTCATCCACCCAACCACTCTCCTCAACTACCGACCACTATTTGACATCAATTTGGTCAATTAGGTAGCTGGAGATAACCAACCTGTGTCCCCTTTACTTCAAATTTATTAGGTGGGGCACACATGCAGTCATGTACAATAAAGCATTTCAGTTTTTAAACTTTAAATTGATTTTCTGGAATTTCTTCCAGTAGTGTATTTATGAGAATGCACATTTTGAGTATTTTGTGTTCTTGGTCTTCAGTCTCGTTGACTTATCGTCCAATGACGTGCTTCCCAATGCTTCATCTATGATCCCGCGCTCTGCATCCTCGCTTCCGGCTTTAATCGCGACCGTGCCTTGAATTTGAGCTTCAGGTTGACGCTTTAGCTCTTCCCGATGTCGTCCTGCAAACAATGAATTCCACTATTAATAATCATTTTGAAAAATTAAATAAATTAATTTAACAATCATATTAAATTTTATTTAACGTCTGGCTTCGTCTCGGTCGAGTTCGGGCTTGAGAAGCCTTTTGTGAAATGTATCTTTTAAATGTCTCTCTTCAAACGTGAAATCCGATCCTTTGTCTTGATTCGCTCTCCAACTTAAGTGAAATTCAGGCCTGAGAGGTGAACTGCGAGATGTTAAGTTCAAGCCTTTTTAAAAAGCATATCCAATTTCGAACCCTTCACCTAAAATGTGAGATTTTGCATTTCCATTTTAACACCACCCTTGTGAAATTTCGTGTGATTTTACCCTTTTAATCACTTAAGTCTTGGAATTTCGGGCATACTAGGGGGTTTTGAGAGATTTTACTTTTTAGGTTATAAACCCCCTTTTGGCAATTTCGGGTTCAACAGGTGAAATGAGAGATGATCTTTAACTTATGTTTATTTTAAATCACAATGTTTGTTTATTGCGAATTTCGGGCCGCAGAGGCCTTTTACAAGATTTTGACTTTCAAGTTAAAAGGCTCTCCTTTTGAATTTCGAATTTCAGCTAATTGAGCCGATTTGTGCGATTTGTCTTTCTTTCAAAATGACTAAAAGTGCCGATTTTTATTCCCCTTTTTGCTTTTGGCCTTTTAGCTTTGGATTTTCGGCTTACTAAGGTAAATTGCACGACTTTAGTCTTTTATTTTCGACCTTTTGAAGAAGACGCGCGATTTTTAGGTTCCTGAGGTTGAAATGCAACCTAATGACTTACCTATCATTCTCGGCTCAATGCGACCTAGACGTTTTCGGCTAAATGGGGGGCTTTTCGCAATTTAGAGCTCTTACTCCATTTTTGGCCTAAATGTTGGTTCTGCGCGAATTTGGTTTTTGAAGACTTTCAGTCAAATGAGGGAATGCGCGATTTTGAACTTAGACGCCCTCCCTCTCTTTTTCGGCTTATGAAGCCTAAAACGCGAACTTGGGAGAACTTTGCATTTCGGCACTTTAAGCCGATTTTTAGTGGTTTAAGCGTTTTCGGCCTTAGAGGTCGAATTTGCAAATTTTGGCTTTGTTATGGTTTTCGGCTCATAGAGCCATTTTGCAAACTTTGGGCTCTAAGACCAGAATGCACGACATTTTTCCTTTTCAGATTCTTAAACTATTTTGCGAGACATTTTCGTCTTTCGACTTCGGCATCCAATTTATGTTCTTTTCGGCCCACAAAGCTATTTTGTGAGTTTTAGTGATTTGGAGGTTTTGTTATTTTCGACTTAGAGGCCGATTTTGGAGAACTTCGTCGAACTTGTATTTCGGCCTTAGAGGCCGATTTGAAAGTCTTTTATCATTTTCAGCTCAGGAAGTCTATTTGCACGATTCACATTTTTTGTGATTTTTCGAGCAAATGAGAGGATTTCGAGAAGTATACTTCGGGATCACATCAGCACTGGAGATGGCTCGGGAGACTCAGGCATTTAGGAGAAAATGCGTGATTCCTTGCTTGCTCTCATCGGGGTTTTTGCTCAGCGATTTGAAGGCATCTGAGAGCGATCACGTCATGCTCCTTTCGGGATTTTCTTAGTATGTTCGTAGAAGTGGTATCAAATGGTAAACCCCCTGCGCTGGTCAATGTCATGGTTAAATCGAAGGCTCTGTTGATTTTGGCTTCACACCGCACTTTCTTCTCCGTGCAAACATAAGAAAGGGGGGTCCCCTGTCCGGGATAGGGGTGTGTGTGCGACACGCACAACACATACTAACTAGAATGACAACAGTTGACTTGAACATGAGGAAAACTTGAGGATCTACTAACCAACTGATTGGCAAAAAGAGGCCCGAACACAAAGTTTTATAAGGGTATCAAAATGAAGTTTCATAAGGGTGCCAACAGTTCTCATAAACAATCAACCCTTGGCTGTTTAAAGGGTCAAATGCTGGCTGAAATGGAAAGGTGAGGCTGGTATAAAGGTAGGGAGAGCATAGAGTTGCATATCTCAAGAGAAATGTGATTTTGAGAATATACTAAGGGTGGATCTATGTTCAATTTAGTCTGTATTACAGCTAAATATAATGCTATATATGTTTGTTTTGAAATAGTTTGAATCACTGATACTTGCCAAAGATAATTGAAGATTTCGGTCAGTTCATCTTCTCCTGACTAGGTTGCTTGCTCTCAATCAACTTCACAACTCACTAACCAAATTTTTCCATTTCCATTTTAAATTTTTTCATACATATATGACTATATTGTATAAGTAGCTAGGGTAAGACTGCTAATCGGACTCAAATTTGGGGCAGCAATGATGCCAAAAATGTAGAGGACTGATTAGGAAGAAATAAGCATTTTGTATGGTAAAAGCTACGTACAGAACACGCATAGGGTTCATTAGTTAGAGCAATCAAATATAATCATAATTAAGACAGAATGTGAATAGAACTTGAGTTTGGTATGATACAAATCTTGCATAGAAGAAAAATGTTTCCAGAAATAGTCATTAGTCATTAATGGTTGATTTCCATCTATATAGAGTTAAGATATTGGCTTTCCTTGCAAGAGTACTCCTTTAAAAGTTTCTGTTCATAGCCTCTATAGTATGAAGCATCTTGTATTTGAAATGGTGATATTTTTTAATATCTGTGGTTAAGTCTCCTTGGTGGTTGTTGGCAATGTGAATTGATGTTGGTAGTGTTTTGTATTGATTGTATGCAGTGAAGATGCCATAAAGGATTTAAAACAGTGCTTGGATAATACTGGACAGCATGCAAAACTGGTTGAATCATTTCTATCTGCATTACGTTATCGTTTACTTATTGCTGGTGCATCAACCAATGACATATTAGAACAATATGTTTCAACTATAAAAGCTCTTCGAACTATGGATCCAACCGGTGTATTCCTTGAAGCAGTTGGACAGCCAATCGGGGAATATTTGAGAGGAAGGAAAGATGCCAGCAAATGTATTGTAGCGATGCTTACTGATACCACAGGAGGTGAGAACAGTTCAGGAGATGTAAATGAAGGTATTAGCCTGCTTGAGGAACTGAGCAGAGATACGGCTAATCGTGAAAATGGAGATAGCGATGATGATTATAATGCAGAGGATGAGAAATCTTGGGCTGCATTCGAGCGGTAATTATTTACTCCGTATTAAAGTTAAGTTTGAAGTATTAATTATAGGTTTTTGTCAAAAGTTGTTATTTTGTGGTAATATTATTTGATTGGTGTAGTTGGGAGCCTGATCCTGTGGAGGCAGATCCATCCATAGGAAGCAGGATTAGGAAGCCAGTTGATATTCTGGGTATGTTGGTTGGTATATTTGGGTCTAAAGAGCAGCTTATAAATGAATATTGCAATATGTTGGCTGAAAAATTATTGAACAAAATTGATTATGATGTTGAGCGTGAGACCCGAACTCTCGAGCTGTTTAAGGTAAAATTGAACCCCTTCCTAGTAGGTACTAAGTGCTGTTTTAATTCATGTTAGAGAATATAGTTTCATACTAAGAACTTAAATCTAATATTGTTGATTATTTTTTACTACTATAGTTGCTAGCCAATAACTAAGATCTTGTGATGGATTATTTTTTTTTTTCTTAAAATTTTGTTAGATACTTTTTGGAGAAGGAAGCATGCAAAGATGTGAAATTATGATCAACGATTTAACTGCCTCAAAAAGAACTAATGCAAATATCAAGACTACTGTAAAACAGAGAAATCAACATGAAGGTAATCTTTGGCTTTACATAGTGAGTCACAAATTAATTTATGGCAAAGGTAATGACTCCAATTAATTTTATGCCCTTGAATAAAAAGAGTCAGTTGTTTGTGCTGGTAATATTATCTGATGAAATTACCATTTTTCTCGAGCAGACCAACAGAATAAACTTGAAGAAGACAAGCTATCGCTAGATGTAGTTGATGCAACAATTCTTTCTTCATGCTTCTGGCCGACATCACAGGTTAAATCTATAGTCTATGGTTCTTGTAGGTCATTTGATTTCAGATCTGCATTATTCAAATTTCAATGTATATGAATGGAAGTATATGTAACATAAGGCATTGAGAAAGGATATTTTTAATAGATCTTTTCATTGATGTGAAGGTATGTTAATCATATTAAAACGAAGTCATTAGTTTCATATAATACATGTATTAAGATTATAAGAGGTGGTTCTTCTTGTGGGGGCAAATTCTTCTGGCCTTTTTTTTTTCTCCCTTTTCTCAGATTAATATCTAATACCCTTATGCTTAAAGGTATGTCTTTTTTGTTTCTCTTTTATGAGTATCGGATTACAAATTAAGCTGTTACTTTTTGCTTTAAGATCCTTCCTCATCCTAATGAGCTGTCTACCATCCATTCTATAAACATTCAAGACCATATGTGTAGTGTTTTATACTGAACTCTGCTACCTAGCTTTTTCTTTAGCTGTTCTGAAATTGCCCAAACGACTTAACAAAAATATTCTCTATATTAGGAAAATTTATTTTTTTAAATCTAGATCCTCAAAATGTGATGTGTGTTTGTCATATTTGGCAACTGTAGGTTGTGAGACATCTAATGCAGGATTTTAGAAAATAATTATCGTGTTTTGCATGTAGTCGTTCACCGCACCATCCAAAATTCAATCATTTTATCACTGTGTTGTTTCAATGTACTTGGAATTTACAGAGTTTGTATTTTCAATACATCTCCATTTGTTTTATATTGAATCTTGCCTTTTGCATTGTCATACATTTATGTAACTCTCACATTTGTGTTTTTAGTAGTAAGAATTATTAAAATAATAATGTATTGTTTCTATAATGTTCATCTTAGTCTTAGTTGTTTAGTTTCTTTCCTTTCTTTCATGTTTCTATTCTTGATCGTTTCCGTTATGGAAAGATCACCTTGTATTCTCTATTTAAGGAGCCTTACATCTCCTTTTGTAATTGTCAATTTAATCAATAATATTTACATGGTATCAAAGTGAAAAAAAGATCTTTTGACGAATTTTTAAAATTCATGACTCTTGCCTGGATTTTTTTTTCGAGATTCTTTTTTGAATCGTTTTTTATGAAAAAATGTGGTTCTCTCAGGTGTTTTTCGTGTGTGCATTTTTTTCAAACGGTTTTTTGTTGAGAAATCAAGGGTCTCTTTTTGAACTTCATGGGTTTGCAGACTGTGGTTTACTTGGAAATTTTGTTTTTCTTCCAGAAGTTTGAATCGCAAGGATTCATGGTTTCTTTTCTGTGGGTTTGTGTGTGACAAATCACAGATTGATTTCTTTCAACCGTGTGAGGGTTTGTTCGAGTTTTTTCCGCTGTTCTTTGATTATTCTCGCATGACGACTTCTTGCATGCAATAGATGTGTTTGGTTTTTCCTAGAGTTCTGGGACTCACTAGAACTCGCCAAGATTTGGCGAGTCCCGAGCTAGGTGACCCTGGGTGAGTCCTAGGGGCTTGGAATCAGGCTCATTCGATTCCTGGGCATGTTCTGGTGAGTCTCAAGACTCGTAGACTCAGACCTGGTGAGTCCTGATGCCCAGTCGGCCAGACTCTTTTTTTTTGTAAATCTCAAAAAATGACAAAAACAGACATTTTTTGATCGTTTTTTTCAATTTTTTTTTCCGTGCCATAGCCCTTGAATCCCCACTTTTGGTCCACAAAGAAACACAAGTGCATTTTGTGATACCCCTTCTATCGTTGGGTTTTTCTCACATCTAACACCTTGTGTAGCTTACCATTGCTACCCCTCCAACCCATTAGCGCCTACACTCCCAAATCCCCTCTAGTTAGTGGGACCTAACTTAGATGCCTTTGTAGGAGGGATGCAAACTCTTTTGAGCCATAGACTTATAGTTATTGTTTTGATATTTGTTTGGCACATTTGATGCCATGGGTTTCATATTCCATGAGTATTGTATACATTTAAGAATATTTATATATCTAAGTGTACTATTTCCTTCAACTATAATTTGCGTTTATAATAATGTGATTGATGTACACTTGTGTATGTGATCAACTTAGCTTTTACTTGATGATGTTATTGTGTCATTAAGGTTTATTTAATAAAGGGTGCATGAAACTAGTTTTAAATCCTTAAATATCTCCAAATTTCTTGGTTTTTTCACTTGCTAAGTTTGTGCCGAATTTGAGTTTCTTTTCTATGGTTTTTTTGCTCGTGGAGATTTTTGTTGCTTGTGTCCAAGACATTTTTCTTCTACAATGCATTTTCTTTGTTACGCATGACGGAAAGGTTTTGTCCTTTGCATGTCGGCACTACGAGAGGGCTTTTCTTTTGCGACCTAGAGATTGCTTATGGGTCTATGACTATTTCTGAGTGGTGCCCTTGTGTTTACAGTTCTCTTTGCACGATTGTTTTAGAAAAAACGTGAGTTTTTTATTGTGATTCAAGGGTTTTCTAGACGTTTCTTTAGATAGATTTGGTGAAAATCACGATGGTTTTGATGAAACTTGTGGAGGGATTTGTATGATTTTCTCTTCAAAAATCGTGCTTTCTTTCTTCATTTTTTGCTCGATTTTTTCATGCAAACATTGTGGGTTCTTTTTGTGTTGGAGGGTTTTCTGATTTTTTATTTCCACAAAATCTTGGCAGGGTTTTGTATGACTTTTTCCATAAAAATTAGGGAGGGTTTTTTCCATAATTTTTTTCCTAAAAATCATGGTCAAGGGGTTTTTACCATTTTTTTTTACAAAAATGAAGGTGTGTGATTTCAGCATCACATCAAGGTTTGCCGATTTTTCCACAAAATCGTGGTTTTAGTGTTTTGCCATTTTTTTTTGACAAGTTGATCTTAGTGTCTCTAGATAAAGGGAGGGATAGCTTTGTTACCCAACATCAAGTTTGAAGGATTGTGGTAAGCTTGGTCATATTCAAAATTTTTGTAGTTTTAGGGAGGGTCTCAGTTGCAGGCTCATGGTGCAAAGCGTTTTGAGAAGGGGGAGACCTTTGCATTCATGGCCAAAAGACTTGCAAATTATGTCAAGTCTTTGGTAGGGCTGAAAGATCCCTAATGGATCCCCTTGCTGATCTGCTGTAATTTTTAAAATAATAAACTATATTTTCCTGTGATTTTTGCAGATGGTCTTACAGAATAGAGAGAAGTTGTAGAATGTTTGGTTTCTTTTTGTATTTCTTTGAATATATAAGCAAGTAATGAATAAAGAACAGCAAATAAGGAAAGAAACTGAAACAAGTAAGAACATTCAATTAAATCAGAATTGATACAAATCGTACCAGGCAGATTTTTGATTTATAATATCTAGATTATTCCCTACGCATTGGGGATGTGCTTACATCCAATAATGGCACCAACTGAAGGGTAGATGATGAGCACAAACCAAGAACACCAGCTATGGCTGAATGAAAGCCTTCACCACTTCCAGTGTATAGTGTACTTGCTGTAATGGTAGCATCAAGCTGAAACAATTAGGCCCCAGCTGGGAAATTCAACCACCCTGCTGAAACCCTCACCAAGCAATCTGAATCTCCACAAGGAATAGCGCATACACTCTGACAAATAATGCCAATGCCAAAAGAATCCACTGCCAATCAATAGCTGAGGGCTACGTCCCAGCCAGTACCAATCATGGGGTTTGCATCCCAGATTGAAGAATTGCTCTACCAGAGCAATATCGCACCAAACAAGTTTTCAATATGTAAAAGATAATGAGAAATTAGGTTTCCTTCTCCTTATATCTCTTTCCTTCCAAATCGAACCCTAAAGATATATGAAAAATGCGCTTTAATATAAAGTCATATTTCCCAATATTGGGCGCCCAAGTATAGAGAAAACACCACTTTTTCAATATAAAATAACTCCAAGTGCCAAAAGGACCCTGGCAAGTGCAAATCATTTAGAAAAGTTCAAGACCTTTCCAACGAGCTATAACACATGGGCATACGAATCTAGATGAAGCCAAAAACCCCTTATTACTCCGAAATGGCTATAGACATAGCCTTATTTAAAATATTAAAACGCTAACTTAGGAAATATTTAAATATATTAAAAATATAACCCAAATAGCTACAGAAAGCTCGAAACACACCGAAAGCCTGAAACTGAACTTGTCACCTGTCTGCGATTGATGTCGGAAATCATGGATCAACTGGCACTCTCATCCCTAAAATCTAGGGATGCTCCTAGAAACTAGGAAACACACCCAAATCTCCTGAAACTGAAACCAAGGAATGGTCTCATGGAAGCCCAACCCTGGACGCTGTCACAACCTCCTAAAATGTAGGAACTGCCTCCTAAAATGTAGGAACTGCCTCCTAAAATCAAGGAATTGCTCCAAACTGGTCTACCACTGCCAGAAACACCAAATCCAAACACTGAATATCTTGACTGAGTCTCTATCCACCATTGCCAACCTACAAGACTCCATAATAGGCTAACTCATAGGTCTCTGCTAGACAGAGCTAAAGAGGGGACATGATAGTCCTCCCCTCTCGGAGATGCTTGCCCACAAGCAACTTCAAAGTTGGATGCTGCAAAATAGCCTCTCCCTCCCAAGTGGTGTCCTCTATGGGGAGATCCCTCCAACGAACCAAGTACTTCTGAATCACCTTGCTCCTTAGTCGGCATTCCCTCTCTTCCAAGATCTCCTCAGGAACGAATGTCAGCTTACCTTCCTCATCCAAGGGAGGTAGATCGGGAGATGCTACAATATGTCGCCCCAACACCTTTTTCAGACAGGACACTTGGAACACATTATGAATCCGACTGCCAGGTGGTAACTCAATCTCATAGGCAACCTCTCCAACACGCCTGAGAATCCTGTATGGCCCGTAAAAATGAGGCTTGAGCTTCTCAGCTCCACCCCTTTTAAGGGTGCTCTGTCGGTAAGGCTGCAGACGTAGGAAAACCATATCATCCACCTCAAATACCCTCTCAGTCCTGTGCCGATCAACGTGGACCTTCTGCTGATTCTGTGCCTGCTGCAAATTCTCCCTGAGAGATCTCATGATATCTTGGTTCTCCTGTAACCAATCCTGTGCCAAAAGAGCCCTGCTGTCACCTACAGCCAGATCAACAAAAGATAATGCATCGTAACCATAGAGGGGTCTAAAAGGAGTCATAGCAATAGGCATATGATGTGTAGTATTATAACAATACTCGCCCAAATACAACCAACGCACCCATGCATTTTGCTGTCTTGCCACATAGCTGCGCAAATACCCCTCAACCCACTTATTAATAGTCTCGGTCTGCCCATCTGTCTGTGGGTGGTAGCTGGTACTAGGTGTCAATTCCGTACCTGCGAGCCTGAAAAGTTCTTGCCAGAAAGAACTCATGAACCTGCTATCCTTGTCACTCACTATGGTCTTGGGAAGGCCATGGAGTCTAAACACCTCTCTGAAAAATAGCTTACCTACCTGAGATGCTGTGAAATCAACTGCAATAGGAAAGAAGTGGGCATATTTAGTTAACTTGTCCACTACGACGTAGATACAATCTTTCCCCTGAACCCGAGGAAGACCTGTAATGAAATCCATAGAGATCCCTGTCCACTTCTGTTCCAATATAGGTAAGGGTTGCAACAAACCAGCAGGAAAAGTATGCTCAGACTTATTCTGCTGGCACATCATACACTCACGGACATGACGTAGAACATCATCTTTGAGACCCTTCCAAGAGAATCTCTCCCAAACCGCTCTGTAAGTCTTACCATACCCTGGGTGTCTTGCGGTAGGAGTATCATGGTAAGCATGCAAAATCTGTTCCTTCAACTGAGAACCCGAAACAGGATATACCCTGCCTTTGTAGTAAATGACATCATCCACCACACTGTACCTATCATCCAATACCAATCCATCCATGATCTTACAAGCAAGCTGATTTTTGGAGTACTCAACTAAGAGTTGAGCCTTCCAATTTGCTGAAATCTCACTCAATGAGCATAGGGCAGCAAGTGATGGTTTCGTAGAAAGTGCATCAGCAACAATATTATTCTTTCCCTTAATGAATTCGATGTCAAAATCATAGGCCTGGATCTTGCTTACCCATTTTTGTTGACGATCATTGAGCTCTGTTTGATCAAGGAAATACTTCAAACTGTTGTGGTCTGTTCTTACCACGAATTTGCTGCCAACAAGATACTGTCTGAACTTGGCTAATGCATGCATAATAGCCAACATTTCCTTATCATATGTAGAATAGAACCTCTCATTATCACACAACTTCCTACTCTCGTAAGCAATGGGATGTCTGTTCTGCATCAACACCGCTCCAATGCCCACACTTGAAGCATCACACTCAAGTACAAATGGCTGCAAGAAGTCAGGGAGTGCCAAAACTGGACAAGTGCTCATAACCTCCTTGAGTCTGTCAAAGACCCCTTGTGCCTGTTCTGTCCATTTGAAAGCTCCTCTCTTTGTGAGGTTTGTCAGGTGTGCTACCAATTGAGAGAAACCCCTCACAAATCTCCTGTAGTAAGCACATAGACCGAGGAATCCGCGTAACTCAGTAATGTTCTGAGGGCAAGGCCAATCAGGAATTGCCTGAATTTTCTCCTCATGCACCTTCACCCCATCAGCACTGATCACATTACCCAGATATAAGACCTCTCTAAGTCCAAACTCACATTTGGACAACTTAGCAAATAGAGACTGACTCTCCATGATGCTAAGTACCTCCTCAACATGTCTGAGATGGTCCTCCCAAGTACGACTGTAAATCAGGATATCGTCAAAGAACACTAGAACCGACTTCCTCAACTGCTTGTTGAAGATATGGTTCATACAGGACTGGAAAGTGGCTGGCGCATTGGTAAGGCCAAAAGGCATCACCAGAAACTCATAGTGCCCATAGTGACAACAGAAAGCAGTCTTGTGTACATCCTCTACTCGTACACGAATTTGATGATAGCCTGAACGAAGATCAATCTTAGAGAAGTAGATAGCTCCATGAAGCTCATCCAACAACTCATCAATGCGTGGAATAGGATATCTGTTCATGATTGTCTTCTTGTTCAATGCTCGGTAATCAATACACATCCGCAGAGTCCCATCCTTCTTCTTAACAAGCACCACAGAAGAAGCAAAGGGGCTAGAGCTAGGGCGAATGAAGCCCATGTCCAACAACTCATGAATAGTCTTCTCAATCTAATCCTTGTATGCTCCACGATGATGATACAGAGTGGTAATCACTGGCTTAGCTCCATCCTCCATCTCTATCCCATGCTCAAACCCTCTATCTGGAGGTACACTAGGAGGTATGTCACCAAAGACTCTGCTATGCCAGTCCATCATCGACTGAATATCAACATGAAACGCCCTGCCATCCTGAGGTGTAGGTGTTTTGGACTTCACCAAACAACGTGTAGCCCAAATCACATCATCATGTCTAATAATAGTCTCCATCCTGCGAGAAGACACCTCTTTAAGTCCACTGTCTGAAGCTGCCCTCAAAATTATCTTCTTCCCGCCAGACAGGAACTCTAACTGCATGCGGTGGTGATCAATAATATACCTCGCAATACCCTGTAACCACTGCATGCCCAAAACCACATCATAGTCCTCCAAAGGTGGAATATAAAAGTCATTTGTCAAGGTATAATCCCCCATTTGAATGCTAAGCTGTGGAATCCTCCTAGTACAGCCCAAAACTGCACCATCCGCAACCTTCACTCCAAAACCATCAAATACCTCAGACTGTAACCCACGCCGCTCAACCAACTTCTGATCAATGAAGTTGTGTGTGGCCCCTGTATCTACCAAGCTCATGACTCGCTGCCCCTGTAATGTACCTTTCAATCGAAAGGCATGAAATCTGGGATAACTGGAAAGGGTAGCCATAGTCACTTTCGCTGCCGCCAAGGGTTCAGGAATGTCTATCTCCAACTGCGACTGTTCCTGCATAGTCTCATCTGGGCTGTCCTCAGTATTAGTGTTTGGTATCTCCTCATCCCCAAACTCGGATGTTACCTCAATCAAGTGAACCTTGCCCTTACCCATGCAACGATGTCCGGGTTCCCAAGGCTCTTTGCAGGAAAAACATAGTTTCTTCCTCCTCAATTCATTCCTTGTCTCCTGGTCCATCCTAGGAGGTCTAGCTGACTGTCCATCTCTAAACTATGAGGTGTTGGCCTTCTGTGGAGGCCGTGAGTCTCTGAAAGGTTTCTTATCTGTCTGATAAGAAGTAGGAGTGGTATCCAACCTCAATGTCACATCTATGGTGTCCTTAAGGGTGGCTGGATTGAAGGCGCGTACCATTGCCTTAAGCCTGTCCTGCAGTCCCTCAATGAATAACATAACACTGTGCCTCTGGGGCATGTCAGGCACCATAACTGCAATACGCTGGAACTCATTGACATAAGCTTCTGCATGCCTAGTCTGTCTCAGATGTGCCAACTCCCTATAATAGAGCTTTGTGTCCTTATGGTCAAATCGAGAAATGAGGCGCTCGGTGAACTTTGCATAGGAGTGGATCATGGCGTGGTCCTGGGTGACCAATCCATGGTGCCACCAGTCATAGGCAACCCCCTCTAAATGCAGGACGACAAACTGAATGGCCTCACGTTTCGGCATGGGTCTCAGTGATAGATATATATCCAGCTTGTGCACCCACGCTCGTGCACTCGTACCACTAGTCCCATCAAATGTAGCCAATGTGATCTTCCCAATAGCTCTATTGAGGTCATAGTTCTGTTGCTGAGGCCTATAGCCTCGGTCTCCTCTGAACCTAGCGGTATCTCTACGCTGTGCACAATATTGAGGAAAAGGAAAAGCATCCCTAACCTCTGGGGGTAGGGCTCTCCACTCAACTGTAGCCGCCCTGACTGAATCCTGAAATTCCACCTCTGGTGGCTCTACTTGTACCGCCTGCTCACCTGGTATAAACCGAGGAAGTAATGGTCTGTCCCTAACTGGTGTATGATGTCTCTCACGCCTAGGGGAATGATGAGAGCTCCCAGCTGATGTATGAGATCCATGACTATGCTGGCTTCTAGCCACAGACACTGATCTACTCTGTCTGCCTCTATGTCTATCCACTTCCAACTGCTCCAGGGTAACCTGTATTCTGTCTAAGGTCTGAACAATCCTGGGTTGGGTGGTGATGAGGGTCCTCATCAGCTCTCTCTCTTGTCTGTCTTCCTCAGCCTGATTTGCTCCGGCGCCCACATGTTCATCTGCCATAATAGGTTAACCCCACACTCACGCTCGTACTGAGCTCTTCTGTGGGTATAATATCTGTATATGTCACTTCTTCTCGGATGCATAGAAAAAAGAAAGCTTAACCCCACAGGCTGGCAGGCAAATAGCTCTGATACCACTGAAAGATCCCTGATGGATCCCCTTGCTGATCTGCTGTAATTTTTAAAATAATAAACTATATTTTCCTATGATTTTTGTTGATGGTCTTACAGAATAGAGAGAAGTTGCAGAATGTTTGGTTTCTTTTTGTATTTCTTTGAATATATAAGCAAGTAATGAATAAAGAACAACAAATAAGGAAGGAAACTGAAACAAGTAAGAACATTCAATTAAATCAGAATTGATACAAATCGTACCAGGCAGATTTCTAATTTATAATATCCAGATTATAATATCCAGATTATTCCCTACGCACTGGGGATGTGCTTACATCCAATAATGGCGCCAATTGAAGGGTAGATGATGAACACAAACTGAGAACACCAGCTATGGCTGAATGAAAGTTTTCACCACTTCTAGCGTATAGTGTACCTGTTGTAATGGTGGCATCAAGCTAAAACAATCACGCCCCAGCTGGGAAATTCAACCACCCTGCTGAAACCCTCACCAAGCAATCTGAATCTCCACAAGGAATAGCGCATACACTCTAACCAATAATGCCAATGCCAAAAGAATCCACTGCCAATCAATAGCTGAGGGCTACGTCCCAACCAGTACCAATCATGGGGTTTACGTCCCAGATTGAAGAATTGCTCTACCAAAGCAATATCACACCAAACAAGTTTTCAATATGTAAAAGATAATGAGAAATTAGGTTTCCTTCTCCTTATATCTCTTTCCTTCCAAATCGAACCCTAAAGATATATGAAAAGTGCGCTTTAATATAAAGTCATATTTCCGAATATTGGGCGCCCAAGTATAGAAAAACACCACTTATTCAATATAAAATAACTCCAAGCGCCAAAAGGACCCTGGCAAGTGAAAATCATTTAGAAAAGTTCAAGACCTTTCCAACAAGCTATAACACATGGGCATACGAATCCAGATGAAGCCAAAAACCCCTTATTACTCCGAAATGGCTATAGACATAGCCTTATTTAAAATATTAAAACGCTAACTTAGGAAATATTTAAATATATTAAAAATATAACCCAAATAGCTAGGCTCGAAACACTCCAAAAGCCTGAAACTGAACCTGTCACCTGTATGTGACTGATGTCGGAAATCATGGATCAACTGACAGTCTCATCCCTAAAATCTAGGGATGCTCCTAGAAACTAGGAAACACACCCAAATCTCTTGAAACTGAAACCAAGGAATGGTCTCATGGAACCCCAACCCTGGACGCTGTCACAACCTCCTAAAAGTAGGAACTGCCTCCTAAAATGTAGGAACTGCCTCCTAAAATCAAGAACTGCTCCAAACTGGTCTACTACTGCTAGAAACACCAAATCCAAACACTGAATATCCTGACTGAGTCTCTATCCACCATTGCCAGCCTACCAGACTCCATAATAGGCTAACTCACAGGTCTCTGCTAGACAGAGCTAAAGAGGGGACATGACAGGTAGTTAGAATGATGACCATTAAGGGAGGGTATTAAAATAATAATGTAATGTTTCTATAATGGTCATCTTAGTCTTAGTTGTTTAGTTTCAGGGATGTTCAAAGGACGTTTCAAGGATGTTCAAATCAAGGACGTTTCAAGGATGTTTGAATCAATACCATCAAACATTGATTACCATTCAAGTTAATGCATAAGCAATGAGTGTAGAACGATTCAAAGTTAAGCTCATATCATTCCAGTTGACCACACAAGGCGCATTTACAATCAACAAGAGGCTAGTGGTATGGACTAAATGGATTCCACATAAATGCATTCAACAACTTCTTCCTCTCTATCTAATAAACATGAAACCAAATTGAGAAACAAAGACCATTCGAGTTGTTGAAGTAACAAATCAAATTCACCATAACTTCAATGAAATCAATTGTTCTTTACAACCATGTTTGGCAACAATCTTTGCCTTCTTCTACTCTAACTTCTATTCTATGCTATTCTATTTACTAACTATCTATTTCTCTTTTCACTCTTGCTATTAACTATTCTCGAACTATTAACTATTCACTATTCTATTCACTACTAGCTAACTATTGTCCAACTATTAACTATTAGCCTTTACAAATGAAGAGCCTAAGCTTTTTTACAGAGCTCATTTACAATGAATGGCAAGGATTGATTCTCCATCAATGGCCAAGATTTTACAATAAAAACCCTAATCAGGGTTTGTTATAACAAACTTAATTCGGCCAATGAAATGATTACAACATTTTAGGATAACCAATAGACAACGAGGGTAGGTGCCTCAAAGTTTGTGCCATCACTGATGAGTCAAGTACATTGCATCTAGACATGCTGATGTGGAATCCCTCTAATTGGTGAGTGGTGACTGGGATGCCACCTCAATTTGCTTGTATACTTGGAAGATTTGATACTTGACATTACGAGCTTGCTCGAAGTAGTGGTGATAGGATATATTGAGCTAACTGAGTCCTTTCTTCATCCTCGCTTGCCTTGGAGTGATTGTATAACTTCTCTTTTGCACTCCTTTGATCTCTTCATGTGTCCATGGTGCGGTGAAGGTTGAAATTCCTCTTGGGCGTGAAGTTTCTCCTCTTGCATGGTGGTGTAGGTATTACAATCTTTCTCCTTCTTGCTTTGTAATCACCATCCTCTCCCATCTACAAAACAAAACAAGCATGATATCAAATACATAATATATAACTTTGATAGTTCTTCTTGGCTTGATATATCCCTTGATTTTATGTATTTTGCGGGTTTGATAAGAAGATCTAGAGGAATTCGCCTTATGAAGGAGCACTTTGAAGTTGATTTTCGCTCGTAGAAGGGTTCTTGAAATTTACTCCATCCTTGATATTCATTAAGTTTCTCTCGCCTTAATCTTCTTCATTTTCTTGAATTTCGCTCATACCCTTCAAATTGTGAAGTTTGCTCATGTAGGTCAAATCATTAAGTTTACTCTTGCATGTTGAACTTCTGAAGTTCATGAAGTCGAGATTTGCTTGTGTAGGCTTGAAGATGAAGATTGCTCTAGATGGAGTGGTTGCAACTTGTTTCAATCACCTTGCTTATTCATGAAATTCGCCCCAATCTTCTAAGTCGTGAAGTTTACCCTTGTAGAAAATTCGCTCCAAACCTTGAACTTATGAAGTTCGCTCCCATCCTACAACTCATGAAGTAGTAAAATCTCTTCAAACCAGCAGCTCATGAAGTTGCAAAATCTGCTCGAAAGGGGATGCACCTGAAGTTTGTTTCTCTTATCTCGCTCATCAAATTTCTTCTTCTTCTCCAAATTATGAAATTCACTCATGATCTCAAACTCACGAAGTTCATTGTGCTTGTGTGAAATCCACTCCATTCCCTCTAGACATGAAGTTCGCTCTTAATCCCTTAAACATGAAGTTGCAAACTTCGCTTCAAGGAGGCAATTCATGAAGTTCGCTCCAAAAGCTTGATTCATGAAGTTGAAAAATCACTCTCAAAAGGCAAGTCATGAAGTTGTTTTATATGTGAATTTCACTCTAAACACCTTGAACCTGAAGTTCGCTCCAAAAACTTCAAACTTGAAGTCCAACTTCGCTCCTAACCATCAACTCCGCTCCTAACCATCAACTCCCAAAGTAGGAATCTCGCTCCAATGCGTCTAAGCATGAAGTAAAAAAATTTGCTTGAGGCTTGCAACTACTGAAATAGGGAATTTCGCTCCTAAAGGTGAACTCCTGAAGTTATCTTAGACCTGAAGTTCACTCCAAAACAGTAAATCATGAAGTTTGCTCTAACATCCCAATTGATGAAGTAGGCAATCCGCTCCACTATGCAAAGTCATGAAGTTAGGAACTTCGCTCCAAAAGCCTCCAACATGAAGTTCAACTTCGCTCCAAAACAACAGTTCATGAAGTTAGGAACTTCGCTCCAATCTCTCAATGCATGAAGTATGAACTTCGCTCCAATCTCTCAATGCATGAAGTATGTTCGTCGCTTTAATCATTAAATTCATGAAATAGAATTTCGCTCCAAATGCTTAAGTCATGAAGATGTTGAATCTCACTCTTGTCCATCAACTTGTGAAGTTCGCTTGAGAAGTGCAACTCATGAAGCAATGATTTCGCTCCAAAGGCTTTGAACCTGAAGTTCACTCCAAATCAGTAGTTCATGAAGTAACGAACTTCGCTCCAAATTGGCGATTCATGAAGTAACAAACTTCTAATTCATTTCACCCATTTATACCCAACTTCGCTCTTAAAAATCGCTCCACTTTGCAAGATCATGAACTTCGCTCGTCAACCCAAACTCATGAAGTTAGAAGTCCGCTCCAAAACCTAAACTCATGAAGTAGCAACTTCGCTCCAAATCATCAATTTATGAAGTAGCAATTTCGCTTCTCTTGGTCAAGTCATGAAGTAGAGGATTTCGTTCCAAAAGTCTAACTTATCAATTTCACTCGAGTGTTTGAGCACTTGTTAAATTCCCTTCACTCTTCCACTTTCAATATGAAGAATTTCGCTCTTAATGTGCAACTCTTAAAGTTCGCTTGGAATTGCTTGAACATGAATGTCCCTCCAAGAAATAAACACATGAAGTCTGCTCCAAGGTGTTAACTCATGAAGTTGAAATTCATTCGTGTGTGCTCATTCATGCAATTCGCTTCAATCTCCCAACTCGTGAAGTTTACCTTTGAACGTTTGAACATGAAGAAATTGTTTTCAAATCTACCTCATTTTTCTATTTCCAACGTGAAGTTCACTTCAAGTATCTCAAGCATGCAATTCGCTCCTAAAGTCTTGCTCATGAAGTGGATGTTCTCTTCATCTTGCCCAAGAAGCCTTGAAGGTGAAATTCGCTCCAGTCTCCTCCATGAAGTTCGCTCTAATTCTTCAACTCCCGAAGTATACTCCGAATCCCTAAAACCTGAAGTTTGCTTCAAACTGCGAAGTCATGAAGTCAAAACGTAACGAAGACTTAGAGATGAGGCATACTTTCACCTATTCTCAAGCGAAAGACTTCATTACACATTCAAATGCTCAAATTCATACTTTCACCAATTCTCAAGTGAAAGACTCAAGGAAAGCTCACTCATCTATCACTCAACATGAAGTGGGCATCTTCAATCAACCGCTTAACTAGGACTTTTAATTCAATTGACAAGGCATGCAAACCTTATAAGCTCACTTACTTGCTTCATAAGGCTATTCACCTGACTCCTGTCCATTTTAAGTGCTTATACCTCTGTAATGCAAAGGCTAATAGCTAAGGACACAAACACAACCTAAGAAGTGAGAAAAAAAAAGTGCGGGTCTCCATTTGCAATGGGGCGATGTGTGAATACCTCACAACAAGACCCCCTCTTGCCAATCTACCCCTAAGAGAGAGATGCTGGCATTTGGCTTGTGCTCAAAATCGCGTTAGAAAACTCGATGAAAGTGCAAATGTAGTGTCTAGGTATTGTGAACTAAGCGCATAATCCATCACATCGATAAGCTGCCAAAGAAGGAGAGTCAAGAAAGAGCGCATAATATGAAATCCTCGTGACCTGTATAGACCTCACAAAATGCCAATGTAGGATGAAGTCGCTCCTATTATGCCTTGCAAACCCGAATTAAACCCCGAAGATGATGCCAAAAAATCCCAAGAAGTATTTTTTGTTAAGAGCGCAAAATCGCATAAATCTCTTCAAAAAATGTCTAAGTTGCATATCAAGAAGCAGAGATCCAAACTCGTGCTATTAAACAAAATGACTTCTTAGGCCGAAAAACCAAAAGCGGTTATAAGTAGCACAAAAAGACTCATTTGGCCGAAAAAATTAGGAAAGAAAATTGCGGATAAAGCCGCAATAGGCAGAAACTAGAGCGGAGTTAAAAATTGCGCAAGAAGCTTCAATGAGCCAAAAATAAGCAAAGACATCAAGTTCACACATTAAGCTTCAATGAGCCGAAAATAAGCAAAGAGACTAAATCGCGTTTTTTTTTACAAAGGACCTCATTTAGCCGAAATAATGAAAAGGAGGTCAAAATTCGTGCAAAATGACCCCAATGGAGTCAAAAGGCTTCCAAGAGTTAAGCAAAAACAAGTCTCTTGAGCCGAAAAGATTCAACAAATTCCAAGTCGCGGGAAAAGGGCTCGTACATTTGCTCGTAAAATGACGGAATAAACCCTCCAAATCATGCCTTTAAATGCCTTCCAAATGCTGATGAGAACCCTAGACTTCGCATGGGAAAAAAGGGCAAAAATGTAAAACACAAAGTTCGGACTTTTCCCACTGAGTGGAAATCGTGATTCTTGCATTTTTACCCTCTCTGTCGCCTTGCAAAATCGAGAAACACCTCGAGTTTCTCATAACAAATGAGCAAAAGATAAAGTTCGGTGATTGTGCCGAATTTGCTAGTTCCAAAACTAAAACAAAAAATCTCGCATTTTCACCAAAAGTGCCGAATTTCACTCAAGTAATTTCAGTGTTTGATAAGCCCAAACTCGGCGTTTTTTTTCCATTTTGTAAAAGCCCAAGTTGACTTAGGTTCACGCATTTTCATTAGGGTGCCCGAGTTTCATTAAGTGAGAAGGTTGTTCAAAACAAAATTTCGCCCCTTTTTCATACTTTGCGAGAAAGGAGGGAATGAAAGTATCACTATTTTCTTTCCCAAAGGTTCGAGTTTTGTTTGACAAAGGGATCCAAAATCACATATTTCTATGAAAATGTGAGTTTGAAAATCGCATTGAAAAGAAAGACTCGGGGGTTTGAGGAGTTTTGTAAGCAGTTCAAGACTCATACATTTCAAAATCGCACATCTTCCTCAAAAAGGCCGAAATTCGTTAGAAGAAAACTTAAGAAAGTTAAAATCGCACTTCACCTCAAAATACTCGAAGATAGGTGTATAAACTTCAAAGGCACAAGGAGAATCGTGCCAAATCCTCAAAAAAGCCCAAAAAGTATTAATTTGGGCGAAACATAAAGTCAAAATTCGCTCCAAAAGAGTCAATATGGCTGAGTTTTCCTTGAAGGAGAAATCGCACAATTCATTCCTAAAGCATGAATTTGTTCTTGCAAGGGGTGAAAATGTTGGCTAAAGTGAAAATCACGTATTTTCACTTAAAAATGCCGATCTTGTAGATAAAATGGAGGCTAATCCAAAATCGCGATTTCTCCTGAATCATGCAATCTCCTATGCATTCAAGTGCTGCCAGATGGTGGGACAACTCCCATCTTTTGTCTCTAATACTCAAATGGGCCCAAGGGAAGTGGCTTGGTAAATATGTCAGCAATATGCTCATCTGTGGGAACATACTCTACCATGACCTCCTTGTCAGCTACCTTCTCCCTCAAGAAGTGATACTTGATTGCAATGTGTTTTGTTCGTGAGTGCATTTTTGGATTCTTGGAGATGTTGATTGCACTTGAGTTATCACACCGGATTGGAATGGGTTCCGGTATCTCCACCTGTATATCTTTCAGTGTCTGCTTCATCCATAAAACCTGTGAACAACATGTAGCAGCTGCTATGTACTCTGCCTCAGTAGTAGATAGTGACACTGAATCTTGCTTCTTATTGTGCCATGATACTAACCGGTCTCCTAAGTAGAAAGCACCTCCACTTGTGCTTTTCCGGTCATAAATACTTCCTGCCCAATCTGCATCAGCATAAGCCTGCAAAGAGAAGTCTCCTTGCTTTGGATACCATAGACCATAGCTGATAGTTCCTTGCAGATACCTGAAGATTCTTTTGACTTCATTTAAGTGAGACTGTTTAGGAGCAGCTTGGAATCTTGCTACCATGCAAACAACTTGTACAATATCCGGTCTAGATGCTGTTAAATACAACAGACTACCGATCATAGACCTATACAATGTTTTCTCAACTTCCGGTGATTCATCTAGTTTGCTTAACTTACAATTGGTAACCATAGAAGTACTTACCGGTTTGCTGTCCTCCATTTGCAATTTCTTCAGCATGTCTTTCGCATACTTGGTTTGGGAGATGAAAATTCCTTTCTCATTCTGTGAGATCTGCAAACGAAGAAAATAGGACAACTCACCCAGCATGGACATTTCAAACTCTGTCTTCATCTGATATGCAAATTCTTTGCACATGATGTCCTTGTCTCCACCAAAGATAATATCATCCACCTATACAACAACTATAATCACGTGGTCTCCATTTACCTTGACATACAAGTTGCTGTCTGCATTCCCTTTCCGGAATCCTTGCTCCTTCAAGTATTTGTCTAACCGGGAATACCATGCTCTGGGAGCCTGCTTCAAACCATACAGGGCTTTCTTCAACTAGCATACAAAACTCTCATCTTCATGCAACAGGTACCCTTCCGGCTGTTCCATATACACCTCTTCTTCAAGATTGCCATTGAGAAAAGCAGATTTCACATCCATCTGATATACTTTATATCCCTTGTAGGCTGAGAATGCTAAAAACATTCTAATTGCATCTAACCTAGCAACCGGTGCAAAGGTTTCTTCAAAATCAATATCTTCCACTTGAGCATACCCTTTGCAAACTAACCTTGCTTTATGCCAGACTATCTTACCTTCTTCATTCATCTTGTTTCGGTAGACCCATTTGGTACCTTTGACATTTTTGTCTGCTGGTCTAGGAACAAGTTCCCAGGTCTGATTTTTCTCAATTTGTCTCAATTCTTCATCCATGGCATCTACCCACTTCTCACTTTTGCTGGCATCATCAAAAGTTTTAGGCTCTACCTCAGTTATGAGACAAAAATTTACCTGCTCACCTTCCCGGGCTAATCTCCTTCTGGTCTGCACACCTTCATTCTTATCTCCTATGATCTGTTCTTCTGGATGATTCTTCTGCACATACCGGTTGGGGATCTTGTTTGGTGTATCTTCTACCGGTCCATTGTCAGATTGTTCTTCATTTTCAACATCTGAGTCATCAATGTATGGTGCCGGTGCAGAATTTCCTCTATGTGAGTCTTCATCTGTTCTCACATTTACACTCTCAACCACCCTTCTCAATCTCTTGTTGTAGCATTTGTAGGCTTTACTGTTGGTTGAGTATCCCAAGAAGATTCCTTCATCACTTCAGGAATCAAAACTTCCTAATCCATCAGCATCTCTCTTGATGAAGCACTTACTTCCAAACACTTTGAAGTGCTTAAGTGATGGTTTCCTTTCATTCCATAACTCATAAGGAGTCATTCTACTATTCACTCTTAACTGTACTCGTTTTAAAGTGTAGACAGCAGTATGAACTGCTTCCTTCCAGTATATATCCGATATGTTGGCCTGATTCAACATAGTCCTAGCCATCTCCCTCACTGTCCTATTTTTCCTTTCTACCGCCCCATTTTGCTGAGGTGTCCTTGTAGCTGAATACTGTCTGGTGTCCTTGTAGCTGAATACTGTCTTCGGATTCCATGTTTCTCACAGTAGTCAACAAATTCATTGGAAGAAAATTCTCCAGCTCAGTCTGATCTTAACTATTTTAACTGGTGTCCACTTTCATTTTCCACCATCTTCCTGAAAATTTTGAATCTCTCAAATGCTTGTGACTTGTCATGCAGGAAGGTTACCCAAGTCATTCTTGAGTAATCATTTATGAACAACATGAAATACCTTTCTACGGCCAATGCTCTTGTCCTTGTTGGCCCACATAAGTCTGTATGTATCAATTCCAAAGGTCTTGAGGTGTTATATTTTTTTATTTTAAAGCTAACCTTTGCTTGCTTACCTCTGACACATTCATCACAGAATGTGCTTGCCGGTTTTATGATTTGAGGTATGTTTCTCACATACCGGTTCTTGCTTATCTTAACCAGATTGTCAAAATTCACATGGCCTAGTCTTCGGTGCCACAACCAACTTTCATCAACCTGTCCCATCATGCATTGGGACTCATAGCATTCCTTCAGATTGTAGACATTACCCTCTGTTCTCTTTCCTTCTGTTACCACCTGACCGGTACTCTGCTTCCTTATCTGACAGTCGGTAGAGTCAAATGAGAACTTGTACCCTTTGTCACACATCTGACTTACACTCAGCAGGTTATGCTTCAAACCTTCCACATAGTACACATCATGAGCCTTGAGCTTGCCATCAATATTCAGTGTACCCGTTGATGTGTGTTGTAGGCACATAACATTACAAAATAAATTACCAAGATAATTTACCCTCTCTTGAACAAAATCACCTCAAATGCTAAGAATGAGATCAACTAAAATGATTCCAAGGTTTCTACATGTTAGGTCTTGACGAGTGGGTAACTCAATGGTCAATGTGAATTGCTGTGTTCACTTGGGGACTTACGCAAATGTTTGAATTATCATGAATGATGCGGAGTAGGTGTGCTGACAACTTAAGATTTATCAATATGGCTTTGGATTTACTTCTTACTAAAAAAGGGGGAAAAGAAATAGGGTTTAGGAAATCTATTCTGAGCCTAGGAATGTAGGAAATGATGAATGGATCTAGTGGAATCAAACTAGGCAAGGTCTCACAAACAAGTATTGACACAAGCTTAGTGCAATCGTCTAAGGTATACTTGAAGATTTTCAGGCTATCACCATCAAACGTTGACACCATCCAAGTTGATGCTTGTCAAGGGACGTGTAATAGTTGAAGTTAAGCTTACTTAAATTTCCAATTGACCACACAAGGTGCACTTACTAGCGGCAAGAGGCTAGTGGTATGGATTAAGGATTCCACACAAGTAAATTCAACAAATCTTTCGCTCAATCTAACATACATGAAAATAAATTCTAATCTAAAATTCTAATCTAACTTGGAGGAATTGAGAACCATGAATGCAAAGACAACACTTGAAGAGCAAAATCACCAACAATTGAACAATGATTTAGATTCAAATAGCTGCAACATATATCAACAATTCTACAAAAACTCTTACAAATGAGAGACAAGGAGGCATATATAAAGTCTCTTACAAAATGGATGGCCAAGATTGATCCAAGATCAACGACCGTGATCATGCCAACAAAACCCTAGAATTGCCCTAATTAGGGTTTACATAAAAAATGGCGCCACCTACATATGGCCCAATGAAAAGATACCTAGTCATCAAATAGGGAATCTTCTAGAAGATTCCTCCCTGCATCTCTCTCTCTCTCCTAGCATACTCCAAGAATCTAGCCAATACTGAATCTAACTCCTCCATGGAAATGCTAGGCAAGGTATCTTGTTGTAAATCAATCACGTCCAGTGAATCTGAGCAAGCATCCAAAGTGTTCTCCCATTTTGGCATGAACTTCTGTAAACTATGAACATGAATCAACAAAGAGACCAAGTCGTCCATCTGACTCTTCTTCAAAGAGTCCAACAGGCAAAAATACATAAATTTCATCTTGTCTCTTAATTCGGCTAACTGTAAACCACTAGCATCACTAACATCAACGCCCAATAATTCCTCAATCGAGGCAAGGATCTTCATCTGAATGTCTTGAATCAATTCCTCCATCTCCATACAACTCGATTGGGCGTTCTCATAAGTTGATTTCTTCACGGCTAATGAACAATACCAACCATGGAAATCGTATCTATCTCCACTGTGCACAATGTTCTCACTGACCAAGGTGGAATTAGGAATATTCTTCAAAGCCTGGAGGCGTGGAATAGTCTTCTCTTGAATAGGCCCGAATTCTTCCCAAACTCCCTCCAAATACTAGATTCTAAATGCGAGCCCTATTGTCCTATCATATGCATGGACAAACTAAGTAAGGAAATCATTTGCCTGCTTTCTTGTATTCTCAATCCACTTTTACACCTCCGAGAGTGTATCTCTCGCTGCCTCATAGTGTGAATGCATTCCATGGTCAACTGCAATAGGGGAAATAAGGGTGGGGTTTTCACGCCTAATATTCTCTTCTCTGTACCTTTCTTTCTCCACAATCTCTCTGTCTAACCTTGCATCGATTGCCTTGATGTTTTCACCAACCTCCTGAAATTCTTGCTTTCTGGATGTACGACCAAGGGCAACTGAAGTGATCTAGAAATCCATAAGAGTAGCAATGTCTGCTGTCACGCCTGCAATAGGAACAACAATATGCGCAATCTGCATTCCTGTCTCATCTCTAGCTATGTGCAACAAAATCTCTGCTCTCTTGGGTTCTTTCTCCTCAACACTCCTAGCTAGGTAGTCATCAATGTCGTCAATAGGCTGTACCTCTATCATTTTCTTACTTTTCTCCATACTTCTCATCAGCCATTTAGGAATAGCGACCATCTCCATACCATCATCGAGACATATTTCTCGATCAAGTCCTATCAATGCTGAGATAACATCATCATCATCGTCAAGATTATTCTTGGTCCAATCATATGCCTCATTTCCCTAATTAACTTCCAAAAGGACAGTAGGGGATCCCGGCTGATCATCATTCTCATTCGGAGGTGCAGATGTCACTGTGGCATGTAACTCCTGAGTATTCCTTGGTAGTATCACTGTGTTGGAACACTGCTGGGTCTCCTTGTTCTGTTTTGTTACTTCAATCACTTTGATTGATGAGACACTGAGAGGGGGTGAAGGAATGATAGGTGGAGGAATGATAGTCTTCTGTTTCTTCTTCACCTCCTCAATTTTCTTCCCTTTGGCCTTGACTTCTCTTGGCTCGTTCTTCCTTCTCTTGGGAGCTTGACTCTCTTCGTCTGCATGAATCCTGACATCACTGATAGTCCTCTGATCATCCTCGGAAGTAGACTCTTCCGGCTTTGTCCTTTCATAAGTGAAGGGAACACCCATATCAACTAACTTATTCATCTGTATATCTACCCATGCACGGGAGAAACTCAAGACCTCTCTCATCAATACATTCAGGTTAGTGTCTTTTGACTGTGACCAATTTGGCAATAGGATTGCCTTCTTCATTTTGCTCTCATACTGTGGATGCGTATGATCTCTGTTATCTAACACTTGATTAGGAATGAGGAAAAATCCACACTTCCTCATGAAATCCATTGACATTCTGGACCACATTCCTCTCTTTACTGCTTGCTCGTCCATCAGGTTGGCCCAATAATCTTCTATGTCTACTTTGTGGATGAACTTCTCTCCCCTGATCCTTCCTACTTTCTTGTCTGGATCAAACCTTTCTCTTTTCTTATACGTAGCAAATTGATAGAATGCAAGCTCCTCACTCGCAGTACTGGCGGCTATGGCAGACTGGCAAACCTCTCACGTCTTTCCAACTGAAATAGGGAATATCATGCCTGTCCTATGCTTCTCTCTTTGAATGACATCGAACTCTAGAAGCTGTCTCACGACTTCCAACAAGATCATTCTGTCGATCAGATACCTAGGAAGTCTGTAGGGTTCAGATTGAAACCCATGAATCCTAAGGTACTTGAAAGTGGGAAATTGAATATACCACGATTCATATTTCTCTATTAACTTTGTTGCCTCCTTGGATAATCTTCTGTGGATTCCGCCTTGCAGCATCCACGTGATGTACATAGTGAATGCATCATTTGTTGAGACATGGACCAGCTAGGACTTGAACCTAGGACCTTTCATACGCTACTAGAGTGCTCTACCACTGAGCTACTGACCCCTCTTGGACCAGTCCATCGTCGGTCCGGGTGTGGCTTATTTCCAACACCAACACCCCCCTTTAAGCCACACCTCTCGTGTGCTTGGGGCTCCTAGCCTGGACCTGGCTCTGATACCATGCTGAGACATGGACCAGCTAGGACTCGAACCTAGGACCTTCCATATGCTGCTGGAGTGCTCTACCATTGAGCTACTGGCCCCTCTTGGACCAGTCCATCGTCGGTCCGGGTGTGGCTCATTTCCAACACCTACATCATTCACTCTCTTATAGTCTTCAATTCTATACATGCTCAACTGGGGGTAGCATTCATGACTCCTGAATTGTCCTTGCCCATTCCTGACTTCACCCTTGCATATCAATCCTTTGTATGAAACAAACTGTGCAAGCAGGTATACCATGTAAGAAGTCATGGTGAATGACTTGTACCGCTCTACATTCCTTAGCTGAAATTCCAGATTGTCACTTATAATCTTAGACCAATTTACTAATGTTCCTCTAAGACAATCTTGGATGAAATAGAACATCCATCCATCGAATATTGCTCCCTGCAGCATCCCCATCACTTTGTTGAGTAGGAATATTAAGTTGCTATACTCCTCTTTGAAGTCTATGCACATGAGTGTCTTGGGAGCCTTGGAATGATGAGACCTAGGCTCAATCATCCACTCTTTGTTTATCAAATTCTTGCATACACCCATCTTCTTCGTGTATCTTTCTGTATATTCGTCCTTGGTCACATCCTTCATGTCTGTTCCGCGTGGAATTCCGAACACCTCAGCAATAGCATCCTCAGCAAGGTAGGCAATAACAATGCCTTAAGAGTCTTGATTGTTCGCGTGAGCGGAACATAACATCGTGCACACTCCAGGATAAGCTCATTGCACTGTATGGACTGTGGAAATCCAGCGGCATGGAAAATACCACTCTTCATAATGTTCGTATATGCTGGGGAAGGAACCTGATCTCTAACTCCGAACATCCGCTGTCGCATCTGATCCAAGTCTAGGAAATGCATGTTTGTATCTGTGATCTCCTTCCATCTAGATGAAATCTTGAGCTCTGGATAGAATCCAGTCTCCAACATCTTCAGTAGTTCTTTCCTCTCCTTAAATCCCGACTTCGACATCGTACCTGTACGAAGCTTGAAGTTAGACTTAGGAAAATAAATAATGCTCTTGATAAAATTCCGGACTTTCTAAAGATTTTAGCTAATTAGAGCATGAAGTCAGGAAAATGATCCATACTCTTTGTAGATTTTGACAATTAGATTCAAAGTATGACAACGCTAGGGTATGGAAACCCTCTATAAAATTCATTAATACCTCCTTATGCTTAGAAAATATGCAAGCTAAAATGCAAAGGAGTATACCGGATCAATGATGACTAAGGAAATGTGTGAAAGGTTGTGTTTTTACACAAAGTATGTCTCAAGACACCTTCTGCAGTCAACAATGGAGGTCTAAATTTGAAGACAACCTACAACTAATAAATTAACTTCAAAAAACATGTTGCAATCTTTCAAAAATATGCATAAACTTGATAAAAATCAGTTTTGATGATGAAAACAATCATATCCAGGAATGTAAGTGTGGCTGGTAAAAAAATAAAATTCTGAGGACAAGTCTGGAAATTAATTACTTCCAACTTACCAGCACCTTGCAAAGTAGTTAAAAATCCCTGAAAATGATAGAAAATAACTAAGGAATCCGCTCCAAGCAAAATCGCCAAAATGGTTAGGTGGCTGGAAATGAAGATTTTTGAGAACAACTGCCTACAAAGGAGTTTTCAGACCTGCAACAGTGATAAAATGGTCTAAAAAATGCACTAAAACTCCACAAAACTCCTCCAAATGCAAATCGCCTAAGTTGGAATTGTTTGGGCAATGAAAATTGAAGTCTAAAAATTGAGTATGCAACCAATAATGGAGGTCCAAATCTGAAGACAACCTTAGATATGAAACATATCAGCAAGCTGGGAATGATGGCAGCCACCAAGTGTGAAGGAAATCACCCCAAACAATGGCACAAAACACCTCCAAATGCAAATTGAAATTTCCGAGCTATGGCGCCATTTTAAAATTCTAAAAATCTCTTCAATGGCAGCAACAATGGAGGTCTGGAATGGCAAGCAGCAATGGAGGAAAAGAAATCGCCAAACTCTCAAACACTAAAAATCACCACCTTTCACCAAAAATCGCCAAAGTTGGAAAAATCGCCAAATTTGGAAAAAATCGCCAAATCTGAAAATGGTCTTCAATGGTAGCAAGGGAATGGAACAACAAGCTGGAAAAAATGGAGGAAGAAAGAATCCTCCACCCAACACTTCACTTCAGCACTTTGCCAAAATTCGCCAATGAGGGAGAAAAATTGTCTTTCATGGAGACACCTGGCAGATTTAATAATAAAATATTGCTATCGACTCCTCCCTTATACTTTCTTTTGCCTCTCACTTTCACCACACAAGCAATGTGGGATAAAACACTTACTTATATACTTGTTTGGTAAAAACCAACTTGCTTTTAGAAGGTTAAAATATTAAATGCTTATTGCAAGTTATTTAATTTTTTGCTTTTAAAATTTTAATTAATCATTAATCATCATTTAAAAACAATTAAATGGGGCTCACTTATTAAATATTTCAATTTTAAGTCCAAATTGAGCCTCCAGGGGAAAATCAATATAAGTTGGGATTAAAAAATCCCTTTAAAAATCATTTTAAATGTAAAAATAATCCCCACAATGGAAAATCGATCTGAGCTTGGACAAAAATCCATACAAAATTTCATTAAAATGCATACAAAACACTCTAGAGGAAAATCGATGGCAGTCTGGACAAGGAATCCACACTCCAAATTCACTTTATTCGCAAAAAACACTCCCTTGTGGAAAATCAACCTCAGTCTGGATGAAAATCCGGACTCAAAACTTATCAAAATGCTTGCAGTGGAAAATCGACTTGGGTATGGACTGAGAGTCTGCACAAAAATCCACATTAACTTGTCACAAAACATCTTGGTGGAAAATCGACCCAAGGATGGAATCATCCTCAACATTGTCCGCACTCCAGTCCGCACTCCTGGTGGATGGAAAATCGATGACAGTCTGGAAAAATCCCGACACTTAGCCAAATTTAGCACTTCTAGGGGAAAATCGACCCAGGCATGGATAAACAGTGGTGGAAAATCATAGCCAGTATGGATTTCAGGGGAAACCCATGTGTAGTGTGGATTTTGAGTGGGGAAAAAGGGTGGGTAGTCTGGAATATGAGGGGAAAAGCACCTCTAGCATGGAATTTGACCTTCTAACCCTTGGAATATGGATTTCCCTTAGGAATTTGGCATTTTAACCACTCAAAATCACTTTAAGACTTCAAAATTAGACTGGACTTAGGCAAATTTTTCAAAAAAATGAGCGTAACGCTAGGAAATTATTGGGATAAAGTGCAAAATCAATTTAAATAATACCTTAGGAGCGAGAAAACAACTCCAAAAGGTCTGGGAATACCTTTGCATTTTAAAATCACTGATGCGTGTGTTTAAAAACACATTAACGCTCAAAAGGTCAACACTTAGACAAAATTTAGGATCATTAAAATATCAACGTTTGCAACTTGATCCTATAACTTGAAAAACCCTAAACGACACTAGGCATGATCAAAACTCCGAGACTCGGGCACGGGAAACACAAAATTGCCCACCAATCAGCCAAAACCCTAACCTAGCAACGCAGAAAGCAGGAAAAGAGGGGGTCCCCGTTAGCAATGGGGCGATGTGTGAAAAGGCCACAATAGTACCTCGACCTTTGATCTTGATGGAGGAGTTGTCACCGAACCGGATTGAACCACCATTCCAATCATCAAGCTTGATGAACTTTTTCTTATCTCCGGTCATGTGATTTGAGCAACCACTATCAACTACCCATAAATTGCTCCTTTTAGCATGTAGAGCAGTCTGCACAATCAGGTTGGACTCTGTCTTGTTTTTCTCCTTCTCTACCCAAACCGGTTTCTCTTCTTTTTTTTCCTCTTCTGTCACTTTGTGTTCCAGTTTTGTTTCCAACTTCTCATCCGGTACAATTCTCTTTTGCTTGTCAGTTCTCAGTTGACAATACCTTGCTATGTGACCAAAATTCTAACACTTATAGCATTTCACATTAGCACTATAAGA
This sequence comes from Cryptomeria japonica, assembly GCF_030272615.1. Lineage (NCBI taxonomy): Eukaryota > Viridiplantae > Streptophyta > Pinopsida > Cupressales > Cupressaceae > Cryptomeria > Cryptomeria japonica. Next base: position 474,862,898 of record NC_081415.1, on the reverse strand, counting down.
TGTACTCAATGCATTCTTGTAGGACATTTGCATATTACTCCTACATTCATAACTCTTGTGACCAACCTCATTGTAATTATAACATGTGACATTTGTACTTTGTAAGGCAGCAAATGAATTTCTACTCTCAAAACTAGGGTTGTCTCTTATTTTCCTACAATCTGCCATTCTATAACCGAACTTATTACACCGGTGACAATAACCATGAAAATTTGGAATATACCGGTTAGGTTGTCTTGAACCCGCAAACAAATGCCTCACTGGGGGTCTTCCTTTCATGTTGCTCACCCTTGTGAATCCTTCGTGATCAATACTTTCATTTCTCCTTGGATCTGCATGTTGGTGCATTGAGTACGGTCTCCGGTTCATTGATTGAGCAACTGGTTTGTGTGGCGGTTTCTAGCAACATCTACATATGTCTTCTTGCCGGTATCCTTGCCTATCGTGAATGTCTTCTCTTCACCTTTATTTGAGGAAGTGAATTGTATCTCCTTATCAGATGTGTCTTTGCTATTTGAGCTTTGACCTTCTTGAAAACCTAAGCCACCGGTATCTTTGGATTGCTTCTGTTTGCTTAGCATCTTGTTCAGGGTTTCAATGCTGCCTTCAAATTTGCTTCTCACTTTTATTTCTTCCTGACTTTTCTCTAAGTGCTTCTGGAGTTTCACTATTTCTGCTTCCAGATTCTGATGTTCCTTTTCCTTTTCACTCAGACCAGTACTAGTGACTTCACACATCCTCTTGGCCTCTTCCAACTGGAGTTTTAGATCTGCAATAGTTCTCTTGGACTCTTCAAGAGATTGCTCCTGCAATTCTTGTTTTTCAGCTGCAGCCCTTTTTACCTTCTTTAAGTCTCTTCTTGTTTTCTTTAGCTCATCTAGGGCACTAATGAGTTCTGCTTCAAGGTCTACTTCTCCTTCTTGCTCTTCTTCTTCTGCTTCTTCAGGTACCGTTACTTCTTGAGCCATAAAAAGGTTTACTCTGACTTCATCTCCACTGCAGCAGTCATCTGAGGCACTTTCCTCATGTGTGGTATCATCTTCATGTGTGTAAAGACTAGTTTGCTTCCGGTAGCCTTTTCTACCATGTTGGTAGACATTTTTCTTCCTATCCTTACTAAATGATCTGCTACCATTTGATTGATCATCTTCATTCTTATCACCATAAGGACATTTAGCAGCAAAATGCCCAATCTTTCCGTAGTTGAAACATTTCAAAGGCAGCTTGCCTTTATAATTGCGTGAACCTGTCTTGAGTCTTCTGACAAAGTTTGCCATGATGTCATCAGAGTCTTCACCGGTTGCATCATGAGCAGATTCTTCTTTTCCTTTTCTAGAAGTCTTGAAAGCAGCTTCTTTCTTCACAGCATTAGTACCAGTAGTCCTCATCTCATAAGCAGTTAGGGAGCCATACAACTCATCCATTGTAAAGACTTTCAGATCTTTTGCTTCTTCTATTGTTGAGACTTTTGTATCATACATAGATGTAAGAAATCTAAGTACTTTCTTCACTACCACCTCATCTTTTATTTCTTCTCCAAGCCCTCTAATGGTATTTGTTGTTTCATCAACCCTTTGGAGATAGTCAGCTATCCTCAAGCTGTGCTCTCAATGTCTGCAACTTGGCTTCTTTGACTTTAGCATCGCCTTCAAAAATCTTATGCAGCTTATCCCAAGTTTTCTTGGCAAAGGAGCAGTGCATGACTTTAACAAACACATTATCGGACAACCCACTAAGAATGGCATTCTTAGCTTTAGCATTGTTCTCATATTCCCTCTTAGCATCTGGATCAGTCAGGGGATTATTAGGAACTGTATATGCATTTACATCCGACATCCATACATCACAACCTAGAGAGGACAAATAAGTTTCCATTCTTCTAATCCAAAAGGCATAGTTGACACCATCAAACATAGGAGATTTTGAGGAGGCTGATTCATTTCTTGCCATTGTGAACACCTAACAGGATCTACCCAAGCTAGAGAATGCTTTTGATAAAATAGGGTACCTATGCTTTGATACCAATTGTTGGACATAATGGATCACTGAGAGGGGGGTGAATCAGTGATTTAAACTCTTTTTCTTTAACAAAGAGATACCGGTACAGTAGAGGACAAGCTGAATGCTAACCGGTAACTTAAACAATGCAAGTAGAGTGTGTGAAAGGACTAGCTAAAACATTAACATCACACATGAACAAGAATACATCACACAACACCAGATATATACGAGGAAAATCCAATGTGGGAAAAACCTCGGTGAGAATAGCTGCTGGAGATCTTCTGCTCCAATCTAGCCTCACAATGAAACTCTGATTACAATATTTAGGGCACCAACCCAAGGAGCACCAACCCCTGATTTATGAGCACCAACTCAAAGGAGCATCAACCCCTACACAATTTATAGGCTACAATCTAAAGGAGCTACAACCCCTGCACTAAACTACAACTTAGTGAAAACAATATGAATCTAAGATATACAAATGAAATCACTGTTGCAAATGAAGTTTTGTAAATGAAGTTTTGCAACCCTATAATATTCTCCTCTGTTGGTTTCTCCCTTATCCGTCTGTATTCTCTCCACCCACTCTGCAACTTGACTTTGCTGATAACTTTTCTAAATCCCCTCTCACAATGTCCTTTCTCCTTCAATTCACACTTGATCACTCTTAATCAGGCATAGCCTTTGCCGGTTTGTCACCTCTGTGATCAATGCACACTCTATCGGTCGTTCCCTAGACCGGTTTATACTGCTTCTCCTTATCAGTCAAATCTTCACTCATAAACTCAACAAATTTACACTTGTCTTCACTTTGCAGCAACAACTACAACAGTCTCAAGTCATCATATTTAAACTTGAGCTTTCCCGCCACGAAACAATTCAAACTCGGAGCGGTTAGGGTTTCCTTTACCCAACACAATCTGCATCAGATCCGATCTAGTCTGTCTTGGATCGATCACCTGTACTCCAGGAATGCATCTGTACACGTTTTCCATTATCCAATGCATACTTGCTAAAGATAGCAATCTTGTACATGATTTTCTACCTTGATGTCTATCGGCTCTTAAAAAGCTCAACTGTTTCCTTCTCGAGATCTTCTTGCAATCTGATTTCTTTGCTTTTATCTAGGTGCCAACTACTCCCTGATCTTCCTTTGTTATTCTTTCTTCCTCGAGCCACATCAGTCAGTTACAATCTCGTGATTTTTGGCTGTTTCATTAATGTCGACTAGCTGTTTGAACAATCATGTCGATGGAGGCTTTACCGACCTCTGCATGTTTGCCACCTCAGCTCTACATGGCATCACAATAGTCAATCACTTAGCTCACCGACACACAGTCGGTTCATACTTGAACATTCAACAAACTCATACCGGTACATGCCTTTACCGGTGAGACCTTCTCCTCCTGCTAACTGGTAGTTCACACTACACCAGTCGCACATCTTCACCTCCAGTGATTTGTGATTACTTTAACATTCTGCCTCTTCATCATAAGCATGCAGCCAAACTCTAGACCGGTTATCACTCAACATGTTCACACACACATGCATCTCACCTCATACCGGTGAAGTCACTAATAGTCTTAACAACTGCTTGTCTTTCACCATACTGGTTGACAAGCCTTCATGTTAATCTTCTCAATACCTTATTTGTCTTTCACCATACCAGTACACTCTTCTTCATACCGGATGACATACCTCTACCGGTAGCCTATCTGCAATACCGGTTGACATCAATGACAACTAAATGCCAACAGCCTCTCATTGTAAAGGGTTAGAGTTTTTGTTAGAGATTTCAGTAGTTAGAATTTGCTAGTTAGTGTTTTAGGAGTTAGATGCAGTTTTTTTAGATTAGTAGTAGCATAGAACTACTACAGAAATTGTTGTAATAGCAGTTAGAATCAATATATGAACATTGATTTGGTGTTTGTTATTTTGGTTTTATCCTGTTTGCATGGTTTCCTTCCAGCTAGTTAGAAGTAGAGTTCAATGGTTTTAATGGCAAAATGTGGGGGGTATTTGATGCATTTCTGGCTCATACCATTAGGGGCCTACTGATTGTAGGTCATCGTGCATGGTCAGTCTGAACCTTACTTGTGCTTAGTTCAACTGTAGGTATTCGTTTTAGCTTGCGCTAGAATTGGGTGCCTGGATGAATCACCATAGTCTGAAAATCCATTTATCCTTTGGAGCTTGCACCAACAAAACACATCAAGTCACTGAGTTATCCTGCAGTCATGAATTGACAGTTGGAACCTTGCAGTCGTCCCCATTGATCAATTAAAAACAGTATTATGGATTTCCTTATTTCAAGAGAGGATAGGGTACTCGACGAGAACATTCTATTCTGCCTTGGCTGGAGAGAGTTGTAGTGATACGATTTTTGCCATGTCAACAAAATTGGCACTAGAAGGAGGGCGCTTGTCAGGTTCCTTGGAGAAGGTTGAGTCTATTGTACCTTTTCAATGTTATATTTGGGATATGCTAGATCCTTGTTAAACCGAAAAACCCAAAAAATCAGAAAAACTGAAAAATACCAAAAAAGAATTGAGTCAATATGTCGGTTGAACCACTTCATGAAGACTGTCTGCAGTCTGACATTTCCCAAATTCAGCAAAGGCTAAGCGTTCAGCTATATCCCAAGTAGTTGTTCGAGTTTGCATTTGCAGATCATTGTAGAATCCACAACACAACAGAGCACACGAAGAATCGATCTACTTAACATTTTTTTGTCAAGGGATGAGCTTGCACTGCAGGGACAAATATTTTTCTGGGACATCCCCAAACTAGAGGAGTTCATACAGCCGGATGTCCCCAGTCCTTCGTCAAGCATTGATGAGTTTACACGATTTAAGAACCGGATTGGAGAGCGTGCTGTCACCTTGGTGGTGCAAAATTAGTTGCACCCCACACTTAGAATTCAACTGCTCATTGTGCATGGAGGTAGTTAGTCAATTCAAAGCTCAATATGGACTGCCAGAAGAATCAGAGGAGTGCATCCCAGCAAAGTGTGGAGTGCCTACCTTGCTGCAGACGAATACCGAAGAACGCAAAATCGTTGTAGTGCCACTCTTTCTGAGGATGAAAGGATCGAGCTGCCAAGTGCTGACCAAGATGAACCTGTTAGTCCCATTGTAGCAGAAGATGACTGTGTTGTTCTTGCACCTGAGGAAGACAATATTGAAGAGGATAACCAAGTGAGCTTTGTGGATCAGCCACAGGCTGAAGAGCAATTTGCAGCAGCCCCACCAACAATGGATACATTCCAAGAGCCTGTTGGGGACGTTTTTGAGGACCAAACTATTGAAGAGTCCATGCTGTTTGAAGATATGCAAACAAAATCTCACAAGGTTGTATGGTTTATGCAACCTTGAAGATGCATCGATGGATGCGCACCACCACTTTCTTGATTTCGAGTTCCAAACTGGTTTTCAGCTTGCACAACTTGTGGAGTTCGATGCTGATTTGCACAAGCCGGACACGAGTGAGATGCTGCACCACCAGTGGCGACCTCCTAATGCAGCTGTTGAAGCTTTTCCGCTGCACAACACCCTACACAACTCAGATACACACCAGGTTGTTTCTTTCCTTTTTGCTGTTAATTTTGAAAATTTTTAGTTTAATTTCGAATATTCTGGGAAAGCAACTTGTAAATGGATTAACCACTAACCTAATGAACTGCCCCAATTGTTAATACTGCTTGACGTCCTGGTTAAAACTAAGAGTGGCCAACTGGAAATTTTCTTTTCAGAATACAAAGACAAGTCAGCCAAACGTAGGATTATTCCCGCTGCCCTGTTACTGCTGCACATACTGAGAAATCATCCTGGGTTAGGGAAACTCGCATACAGTCCACATTTTTGTACAATCAGTTGTAATGTTCCCTTCTCAGTGAGGAATAATTAGTGGTCCATTGGCCTAACCCAGAGACCTGTAGGCTGATCGGAATGAAGAATTAGGGTTTCCTATTTTTGTGGAACTTTGTATGATCTAATTGGTGCTTATCTGGTAGGGCTTCTGCAACTTCATTCGTGGATTCCTTCTGGGTTTTTCGAGAGCTTCACAGTGGTATAACATGCATTCAATTTTGAGAGGAATTTTGAACTTACTATTTTTAGTAAGTTGGTGGCAACTGTTAGGGTTTTGAGATTATTTCGAGTTTTCCGAGCTTCTTCTCATGGTTCAAAAAGCAGGCTGTTTGGAGTTGTTTTCGGGACTTACCATATTTATTAAGTGCCATTTTAGGCAGTTCTATTTTTAGCAGTGCAGTTCAGAGCCCCGACCTAGTCCAGTTGTTGGTTTTTGGCATTTCAACCCATCAGTTCAATTTGGCACAATCAGTATTTGATTTTCAGTGATATATTTAATATTATTACTTTATGCTAAAGTTAATATTTAATGTGTTTTTGGACGACTTATGTAAAAATACTTTGCACCTAAAAAATATTATATTTTCCCTAAATCAGTGGTGTGAGAAAAGGAGGCATTTTCATGAGTTAATTATGTTTTAAGTTGTAAGTCAAACACCAAGGAAAAAGTTCGAACTTTTTGCCTAGGAGTTGGACGCCAAACACATGAGGGAGTGGGAAATGAAATGCAAATGAAGAAGTTGTAATTTGGACGCCATTTGGAGGTGAATTTGGGGTCTTAGAATCTATAAATATGAGAGCTTGGTCTCTCATTTGGCATCTTTGAACATTTTCATAATGAAGTGCTGCCAAAATTGTGCAAGACCTTTGCTTCGAAGTTGCATGCTTCCTAACTCGTACCAGTTTCGTGCTTGAGAGATAGCACCTAGCTGCGAGAGAGCCTATTTCTCATTCATAGGAGTTGATTGAGCTTCAAAGTGATGGAGTTTGCTATTATATTTTCAGTTTTCTGATTGTTGCTGTGTTTTTGGTGTGTGCTGGGCGTATAGTGGCTGAAGCAATCTTTCATTCGTACCTCCCTGCCTGTTGAGTGTTTCAATATGGGTATTGGCTCTAATCTTCTCTTTAACATAGGCGATGAAGTAGTCCAAATCGCAGAAGATAGTTTGCAGATCTGATTTTTATATTGCTGGTCAAACTTTTCTGCTGGGATGCCTCTTCCCTAGATGCCTTGGGATGAGTGCAGCTGGTTTCAGACTTTGAAGTTGCAGGTTTGAGGTTCTAAAATGTTTGGTCATGTCATATTAGTCATTTTCTTTTGATTTGGTGTGATTTCGAGTAGATTTGAGTTAGTTATGAGCATTTTGGTGTTTTTGGTAGTGGTTGGTCTGCTTGTTATTGACTTTCAGAATAAAGAACAGCAGTAGTTGCTTTATGTTTGAGTTGGCTTCAGAGATAGCTATCATTTGTGATCAACATTGTTCTTCTATTCTAATCATTTCTCTCTATATTGTAAGGTTGAATAGTAGCACTATCAACCACTTTTGGATCGTAAAGCATACCCCGCTAAAAAGTGGAAGAGACTGACTTGCCGCCTACATTTGATATTTGTAATTTTGTCCTCCCGTTGCATAAGCGGTCGAGTGATTTTTGTTTGTAATGGTCCTCCCGCTGCGTAAGCGGTTGAGTTGAACTTTGTTGTTTGTGTTCATCCTCTCGCTGAGATATGCGGTAGAGTGATTTGTGCTTGGTTATGTTCTTGTTTCTCTTTGGCTGGTTTACCGCTAGGCTTTCTTGTATCTATCCCACTGGAAATTGGAAGGGGCTGGCTTGCCGCCTATTATTGTAATCAGTACTTTCAGCAGTTTGCAACTAATGATCCCCTACTACCGTATGCTCTCACCCTCCAGTTTGGGCTCTCGGTGATCGAAAGGTGTAGGGTTCTGTCTAGTTGGTTTGGATTTCATTTCTCTAACCCTTACGGGTGTTGTTGTGCTTCTAATCTTGTTGAAAAATTAAAAAAAAATTGTTGGGGATATTACATCTGTCTCTCTTATATATAGTTATTTTAGGTTTTGTTTTCCGTTTTATAATAGTTTGTTTTCTAATTTTAGTTTTGATTTCTCGTTTTTTGCTTTAGTTTAGTTTGCTTTGCAGTAGTGTAGGTTTCCTTTCGGAAAGGGTTGTCACCCTGTTGTTTTTGTAGGGGTTTGTTTGCTTTTCCCAGCATTGGTGTGCGAAGTCAAGATGTTTTCCGGTACGTTTCTTGGATGCCGACTTTGGTAGAGCACCTAATAGACGGTTGCCCCCATAGTCAGCTCATTTGGTTTAAGGCTTAGTCATTTTAAAAATTTAGTTGCTTACGGTGTCTTATCACCAACATTGCGATCACTGCACATTTAACGCTTACAATCGCTGAGTATGTTGTTTTATCAAAGGGAAGACATTGCAAGTGAAAAATTTGAAGTTCTGCTTCAGCGACCACTGTAACGCTCAATCCCATGTAGGCTTCATTGCTTACTAGCCAATGTGAAAGTGAAAAGTGAAAACAAAAGAAAAAATCAAAAGAAAAGAAATTGAAAAGCAAAAAGTGTCGAATTGCTTGACTTTGGGAGTGCAACCGATATTCAAAAAAGAAAATCTACTGGAAACAGAGCAATCTGTGTGAGCATACAGGCGATAACCTCGCCAGGGCTATAGATGCTTGTTGGCAGCGAGGCAATATACAGGTTGCTTTTGAAGTTAGATTTTCTCTACATAGCTTGTCATAATTGAATGATGATATCTCAACTTTCTTTAAGCAAGAATGAACTCCACTGCACACGCTTGATTTTCAAGGTTGGTGACTTGATTTAGTTTGCAACTTCATTTTTATTTTGAACGTCTTTTGTCATTTGGGTTGTTTTGTGAGGTATATACTGGAGATTCTGGGGTTTGATCTGGATAGTCATCTTTGAAATGTTTAGGAACATTTCCCAGCCAAGTCGCCATTTGTTGTGCGTTATGCACACCCCACCCCCTCTTGGACAAGGGACCCCCTCTTGCCAATCTTCTCGTAAGAGAGAGATGCTCCCATTTGGCCTGTGTTCAGAATCGCGTTAGAAAACTCGATGAAAGTGCAAATGTAGTGTCTAGGTATTGCGAACTAAGTGCATAATCCATCACATCGATAAGCTGCCAAAGAAGGAGAGTCAAGAAAGAGCGCATAATATGAAATCTCGTGACCTGTATACACCCTGCAAAATGCCAACGTAGGATGAAGTCGCTCCTATTATGCCTTGCAAACCCGAATTATACCTCGAACATGATGCCAAAAAATCCCGAGAAGTATTTTGTGTTAAGAGCAGAATATCGCACAAATCTCTTCAAAAAATGTCTAAGTCGCATATCAAGAAGCAGAGATCCAAAATCACATTATTAAACAAAATGACTTCTTAGGCCGAAAAACCAAAAGTGGGTATAAGTAGCATAAAAAGGCTCATTTGGCCGAAAAAAATAGTAAAGAAAATTGCGGATAAAGCCCCAATAGGCAGAAACTAGAGCTGAGTTAAAAATCGCGCAAGAAGCTTCAATGAGCCGAAAATAAGCAAAGAGACTAAATTGCCTTTTTTTTTTACAAAGGACCTCATTTAGCCGAAATAATGAAAAGGTCAAAATTTGCGCAAAATGACCCCAATTGAGCCGAAAGGCTTCCAAGGGTTAACAAGTCGTGCAAAGAAGTCTCTTGAGCCAAAAAGCTTCAACAAGTTCCAAGTCGTGAGAAAAGGGCTCGAACATTTGCTTCGTAAAATGACAGAATAAACCCTCCAAATCATGCCTTCAAATTCCTTCGAAATGCCGATGACGGCTCTAGACTTCGCATGGTAAAAATAGGGCGGAAATGTAAAACACAAAGTTCGGACTTTTCCCTCTGAGTGAAAATCGTGATTCTCGCATTTTTACCCTATATGTCGTCTTGCAAAATCGAGAAACACCTTGAGTTTCTCATAAGAAATGAGCAAAAGATAAAGTTCGGTGATTGTGCCGAATTTGCTAGTTCCATAACTAAAACAAAAAATCTCGCATTTTCACCAAAAGTGTCGAATTTCACTCAAGTAATTTCGGCGTTTGATAAGCCCAAACTCAGCGTTTTTTTTTTCAGTTTGTAAAAGCTCGAGTTGACTTAGGTTCGCACATTTTCATTAGGGCGACCAAGTTTCATTAAGTGAGAAGGGTGTTCAAAACAAAATTTCGCCCCTTCTCATACTTTGCAAGAAAGGAGGGAATGAAAGTATCGCCATTTCTTTCCCAAAGGTCTGAGTTTTGTTTGAGAAAGGGATCCAAAATCACATATTTCTATCAAAATTTGAGTTTGAAAATCACATATATCTATGAAAATGTGAGTTTGAAAATCACATTGAAAAGAAAGACTCAGGGGTTCGAAGAGTTTTGTAAGCATTTCAAGACGCATACATTTCAAAATCACACATCTTCCTCAAAAAGGCCGAAATTCGGTAGAAGAAAACTTAAGGAAGTTAAAATTGCACATTCACCTCAAAATACCCGAAGATAGGCGTATAAACTTCAAAGGCACAAGGAGAATCGCGCTGAATCCTCAAAAAGCCCGAAAAGTCATTAAGTTGGGCAAAACATGAAGTCAAAATTCGCTCCAAAAGAGTCAATATGGCCGAGTTTTTCCTTGAAGGAGAAATTGCACAATTCTTTCGTAAAGCTCGAATTTGTTCTTGCAAGGGGTGAAAATATTGGCTAAAGTGAAAATCACGTATTTTCACTTAAAAATGTCAATTTTGTAGGTAAAATGGAGGCTAATCCAAAATCGCAATTTCTTCTTCAAAGGCCGAGTCGCTTAAACCCAAAATCGTGTAAGTTGGCATTTCCAACCAAAAGTCCAAGTTCCTTCTCGCAAAGGGCGTTTAAGGGTCGTCTGTTTTAAAAACTTTCCAAAAGGCACAAAGATCATAAAAATCCCTTGAGAAGCCCGAATTCCCTTAGGCAAAAATCGAATCAGAGAATGTTCGACCTTTTGGATAGTTTTGCAAAGTATACAAAGGGGGGCACATTTCAAGTATGGCGCAATTCTTAGGATTCACCACAAAAGCCCGAATTTTATATTCAAGCAAGGGGCGTCTAAAACTTTAAAACAAAATCGCTCGAAACAATCAAAATGGCCAAAGTTTTAAAGGCAAACATATTTAATTTTCACCGAAGCAAAACTCGACATTGCCCCCAAAATTTAATATTTATTAAGTTTATTTCATTTTGTGAGATGATTAATTCAGGTTGAAATTGGTGGTTTGGAGAATTGATGAACTAAGGCGGCCAGCTGAAGCGCATATTGAAGATAGGATCGTGATCGATGCTGAAGGCGAAGATGCAAAGCACAAGTTCAAAATGACGATCCCAAGCGTTGCCAATGAAGAACGCGCCGCAGAGTGCAGGATCAAAACGATGAAGCACGTGGAAGCGCGCCAACACCTGAACCAATAAGTTAAAGTCCACCAGCAAGACCGAAGACAAAAAGAACACTCAGAATTTTACAAGTCTATGCATTTTATGAAAAACACAGCTGGAATAAGTTCTAGAAAATTAGTTTGCAAAACTGAACTGTTTAAATGTAAAAGGATTACCTGTGGACCTTATCTAATGCATTTAAAATGGGGGTACATAGGTCAGTTATTTCCAACTACCGGATTGACCTGAATTGATGGCAAATAGTTATAGGTAGTTGAGAAAGTGGTTGGGAAGATAATTGAGGATTAAATGGGCATGGGTTAAAGCTGCTTAATTCTAGAAGGCAGACCAGGACTGTTGGATGCAGTCAATCCTGACCTTTGGTTCAATTTGTAAAATCTATAAAAGGCAGGATGCCTCTCATTGTAAAGGTTAGGGTTTCTATAGAAGGTTAGATTTCAATAGTTAAAATTTGCGAGTTAGTGTTTTAGGAGTTAGATGCAGTTTTTTCAGATTAGGAGTAGCATAGAATTGCTGCATAAATTGTTGTAATAGCAGCTAGAATCAATAAATGAACATTGATTTGGTGTTTGTTATTTTGGTTTTATCCTGTTTGCATGGTTTCCTTCCAGCTAGTTAGAAGTAGAGTTCAATGGTTTTAATGGCAAAATGTGGGGGGTATTTGATGCATTTTTGGTTCATATCATTGGGGGCCTACTGATTGTAGGTAACCATGCATGGTCAGTCTGAACCTTACTTGTGCTTAGTTCAACTGTAGGTATTCATTTTAGGTCGCACCAGAATTGGGTGCTTGGATGAATCCCCATAGTCTGAAAACCCATTTATCCTTTGGAGCTTGCACCGTTCTTGTCTAGTTGTGAGGATGTCTTTGGCGAAACTAGAACTGGTTTATGGAAATTTGTCTACCCGCAATACTAGTCATTCCTATCATTGATCTTAGGATCCCTAAACCCTTTCTCTTTTGATTTTATTTCGTAGTCTGAGAATCGTAGCATCGTTAGATGCAGACTAGCTTGTTGCAAACGTAAGGCCCCTTGTGTTACAAGCAAAACACATCAAGTCATTGAGTTATCTTGTAGTCATGAACTGACAGTTGGAACCTTGAGGTTGTCCCCATTGATCAATTAAAAACAACATTAGGGATTTCTTTATTTCAAGAGAGGATAGGATACTCAGCAAGAACATTCTATTCTGCGTTGGTTGGAGAGAGTTGTAGCGATACGATTTTAGTCATGTCAACACTAACGAGGTGGTGAATGGCAATGAGAAATTGGTTAGTGGTCCGCACAAAATTATTCTTTCTTAATTGGGGCAGTACAATATTGGGGGGAAATGCAATATCAACACTATCTCCCATTAAAGTGGTATTTGCTTGCTTGACAAGCTTGGAGAATCTATAGTACTTTGGCGCTGGTTAAGGCTTATTGAATGGAGACGTGGCAGGATATAGCTCCTTAAGGATGACATTTTGGGCTTTCAAGAACAAAACATTTTATACAACAAGGTGGTAATATGTGTAAGTTTGTGTTTATATGCCGCTTTGGAATGGCTTTTCCTCATTCAAAATTTTTTCAGAGTGGTGGTTTGCAAAGCTAAGCAACTAGGTTGCAGAGTGAGAAGCATCAAATGGCTTTTCTAGGAATGATTTCAGACCTGTGGTTGTGTTGACGTGTATTTTGTACACAATCATACACAGAATAAAATACCCAAGGGTACCTTATCCTCTCTTGAATAAAGTCTCTGATTGCTGAAGATGTCTCAAAAAAGGATCAATCAGGGTGACTCCAATGTTCTTTTATGTAGGGTCTCTATGTGTGGATAAGCACTAATGGTCGTTGTGAATGCTGTTTCATCAAGGGGCCTTACGTCCTCCGAGTTGTAGGAACGAGATTTCTCTAAACTAATAAGTTCTCAAAAAAGATCAAAGGGTAGAGTTTGCAAGGGATAGATTCTAATCTAATCCTATGAATGACCTAATGTAGGCTAGACCTGGCAAGATTCTACCAATTTCAATATTGCCATGAAGTAACAACCTAACTGAAATTGATGCGATCTTCTAAGGTAACAAATGATTTTTCAATTCATCAAGGATCATGGACACTACCACAAAGGCACATGTCCAAAGCTCAATGACGATTGAAGGTTTAAGCAATTCAAGTCTCTCCAGTTGACCACACAAGGCGTTCCTACAATCAGTAAAAAGCTAGTGGTTTGGAACGTGAATCTCACCAAAATCAAGCCCAACACTTAGTCCTTCAAACTTAAATACTACTTGGACTGAGAATGATTCAAGAAAGCAAACAACCATGAAGATACCCACAAGGATTGCAATAAAACACCATAACTTCAATATTTTATTGATCTCAAAGCCAAAATAGACAACAATTGTTTGAAATTCTTTCTTCAAACTCAATCTTGCTACAAAATAACTTTCTTCTCTCCAAAAAGCTCTAATCTTCTAACTATTTCTTATTGCTCTATTTCTAATTACAAAATGAAAATGAATGAGGGTATAAATAGCATCCTCAATTACAATGAACGGCCCAGATCAAAAGAAGATCAACGGTTGAGATTCTGACACCTAAACCCTAATTAGGGTTTTATTACAAAAGTTCCCTTTTTATTGCACAATATTAAATGCATAGCCAAATATTTAATTTGGCACAAAAATCTAGGAAACATAGACCAATGATAATTAAGGTGCCATGTTATCTATAACAACCTCTCTTCTAGAACCTTATTCCCTTTCCAATGCTCCTTTTTAGCATATGGAATGAATCTGGACATGATTCCCTCAATCTCAGCAATAGGAATCTCGGGAAGATTCCTCATCCGTTCTTCCAAGTGAATAATTTGATCAAAGGCCTTGAGAAGAGCTGCATCCCATTCAGGTTCGAGTTCCTTGATTTTCTCAATCAGGAGCATAGTAGCAAACATTTGATCTCTTTGCTCATCTGAAATAACATTCTCATCTTTGCAAAAGATGACTTTGACCCTTTCTTCCAACTCTTGAAGATCCACATCTGTCTCAACTTCGATCCTTCTACCAAGAATAGTGCATAAAACCCCAAACACCTTGTCCTGGATTGGATGGATGACTTCCTCCACTTGATTGCATTTGGCGCTGGTATCCTCAAAAGAACTTCCTTCATCTGGAGTAAAGTAGACCACTGGAGTAAATTATGAGCTCCTCCATCCATTATCTTTTCTTGTGCTAAGGTCTTCCTTGATGTTTGCCTGATTACTTGAAGAACAGGAATGATAACATCTTTAGTATGAGCAAAGGCGGCTACTGTTATCATTAGGTTGTGGATGATCTCAAGGACCTGGATAGCCCGATGAATGGTCTGCATCATTCTTGTCGCAAACTCAACAGCAACTGTATGGGATTTGTCAATCCAAGAGCTCATAAGCTGGACCAAGCTCTTAACTCTCTCTGCCTCACCAACTGATTCAAGGGGAAGTGCTTGCACAGGAGATACTGCTGGATCCTGCCGTCCCAAAGGCTGACTGAGGTGGCTAAAGTAGCCTCTCCAAGCACGGACCTCTCTCTCAAGTTTTCTATTCTTTTCCATTTCTCCTCTAAGCTTGTCTTTAAGTGCCTCAAATGAATCAGTTGCCTCATCCAATGCTTGCTCGGTGGTGAGTGGACCAAGCTCAACGGTTTCTACGTCATATCCTTGTCTCTGATCATCTTGGACATTTTGGTGGCCTTCTTCTTTTCTGTTACTCCCTGAGAATTTCCGACAAGGCTATCTAAATCAATCACATTATCTTCGTCTTTGATCACAATCACCCTTGTTAGTCTCTCCTTCAACCAATCTGGAATGGCGGACCTTGTCTCTCTAACTTGTATTTCTTTAGGTAGTGGCTCTTCTTTCCGGAGAGGAGATGTCGCTTCATCGTCATTCTGGTCTTCATGTAGCTCATTGACCTGGGGAGATTGACTTGATGAATGTTGAGATGCCTGTCCTCCTTAATGTTTATCATTTTGAACCATTGATTCCATAGATTCTTCCACTTCAAGTGTCCTCTTCTCCTGTCGAGAAGATGTGCCAGATGAGCGATCTCGATTGGCTTCTTGCTTCTTCTTGGAAGATTCTCTTTTCTCAGGTCTTTCCTTCCTCTTCGCACCTCTAGGATGAGGATTGCCTTCACTTACGCTTCTGGGGTGAGGATTGCCTTCGCTTGTGCATCTAGGATGAGGATGGCCTTCACTTGCGCTTGCTCCTCCTTCTGCCGTCCTTTCCTCCAAAGTAAAAGTCATAGATATGTTTTGCTCTCTCAACTTTTGGTGTTGCACATCAACCCATCTGCGAGTACAGGACAAAACTGGGGCCATCAAAGCCTTTAAGTCCACAACCTCAGGTTCATTCTAATCTATCTTTACTGCCTTGTCTTCTCTATCATAAGATGACTGGAGGTGCCTGCCACTGTCCTGAGCTTGATCAGCCACTCTGTAAACTTTGCATTTCCTGATGAAATCCAAAGGCAATCTGGAATGCATCTTTCTTTTCACTTCTAAATCATCTGAGAGATTCATCCAAAAGTCCTCTACCTGACATTCATGCTTGTATTTTCTATCAACTGTCTCTTCTATATATCCATAAGGATCAAAATTCTCCCTCAATGAAAAGAATGAAAATGAATATAAGGCCAACTCGCTTTCTGCATCATCTAAAGCTGGAACATTAGGACATACCTCAATTGAATTCCCTAGTATGATAGGTACAGGAATCGCATTTCCATGCCTGTGTCTGAATGCCTTCGCATAAGCTGCCAACTACCTAGTCACCTCAAGTAGTACTATCCTGTCTGTCGGATATCTTGGCAACATATATGGAGGTGAAGGACACCCATGAACTCTAATATATGTAAACTTCTGGAATTGGATAAACCAAGCACCATACCTCTTTACAAGTTTTTGTGCCTCCTGAGATAGCCGATTGTGAATCCCGCCTTGCAGTGTCCTGGTGATGTTCATTGTGAAGGTATCATTGACTAACTTGTAATTACTCTCAGGTGGATGATGCAAATGAACATAAGAGTCACAAACTCTGACTTCTCCAGGTCCTCTTCCAATCGCTCCTCTGTGGGGTAGTCCTGCATACTCAAAACTCCTGATCAAGGCATATATGATGTATGAGCTCATGTGGAATGACTTGGTAGCCTTCAGTCTTCTCAACTGCACGTCCAAGCAATGGCTAATAATTCTAGCCCAATGAATTGTTCCTTTTCCTTGAACTATCACTTGGATGAAGAAGAACATCCACTTCTCAAAATAGAAGGCTTGAGGAGCCCCTGTAACTCGATTGAGTAAGGTTACCAAATCTCTGTACTCCTCTTGGAAGTCGATCCTATGTGGTGTGTTGGGAATCTTGCTCAGGTGAGGATGACTCTTGAGTAACCAATTCTTGTTGATGATGCTCAAGCAAGTGTCTGGATCATCTTCGTACATGGATCTAGCTCCTTCCAAGCTTTTGTAAATCATGTCTTTCTGTTCTGGCAGATGGAGAGCTTCACTGATAGCCTCATCTGAAAGATAAGCCAAATTGTTTCCTTCCTTGGACACGATCGATCTTGACTGTGGGTCATAATGGCGGGCACACTCGATCATCAGCTCATGGCACTGGATTGCAGGAGGGAAGCCGGCCGCCTTGATAATGCCACTTTCAATTATTCTCCTTGCGACAGGTGATGGCTTTCCAATGTAAGGGACCTCTCGAAACTTCTTCACACTGAAGTTTCCCAAGTTGGTATCTCCAATGTTGCTCCATTTTGACACGATCTTGGTCTCCATCTCTTCATTCCTTTGATCTTTCTTCATAAGGGCTGGACGACTGGTGGATGCTCCTGCCTTTGGGGTCGCCATCTTGACACCTACATAACATTTCATAATGAGCAATAAACCTTGGAACGTAGAAAATATAGATTGGACTTTAAGTTTTAAATTTAGGAAACTTCATGATAAATCTTTGAATTATCATTTCCTAAATACGAATATGCAATTGGAAATTCAAAATTTCAAAAATTTGAACAAGGGAGATCTTGCCATACCTCTCTTTGAAAACTAGCTCTAAAAAGCGATGCAAAAAGAAATTTGCTAGGCAAAATGAAGATCGAAGTCTTCTAGCAAAGGCGCCTCCTTCATCAACTTCACCACCCTTTGGGTCTTCAACGCCTTGAAGGAAACTCGCTCCACCTCTAACAAAGTTCGCACTCCTCCTTGGATTGAAATTCGCACTTCTCCTTGGATGATATTTCGCTCCTTCTATTGCTTCTCCAAATCGTATGTAAACAATGATTGAATGATGGATTAAAATGCCTCAAAGTACCTTCCATATATAGGCGCTTATGCTTTGCAATTGCCCATAGGCCGACTTGTAAAATAGGCGAAAATAAACAAAAATTAAATAAAAAGGAGGCCGACCTTTAAAATATCTAAAATAAAACCCCAAGCGCTCTCTTTTTTATTTAATTTAATAATTAATTAATTAAATGCCTTTGCAATTAAATTTTGATTTTTTAAAAGGCTTAATTCAATTATTAAATGCCTTATGCGAACTCATTAAATGCCAATTTTAATTAAAAATATTTCAAAGTTTTATCGAATTTAGCATTTAATGCAATTCAAAAAGTATTGGCGCCTAAGCATGGGAGATATTTGGGACATCAATAATATCGCTCTGGTCCTTGGGTGAGGGACAGGAGTGCCTCATGCATTTTAGCCTTGTGTTCCTCACTTTTTACGTTCAAAGTCTTATCCTGGACGTTCGAAATGGCATTTTCGCTTGGAATCTTGGGTTTGATTCATGTGATCTTTGGAAGGGGCGAACCTTGGAACATTTTCGCCCTGGTCCCTTGGAGAGGGACAGGAGCGATTTTCACATTTAGCCTTGGTTCTTGTCTTTTCCAATCGCCA
This sequence comes from Cryptomeria japonica, assembly GCF_030272615.1. Taxonomy (NCBI): domain Eukaryota; kingdom Viridiplantae; phylum Streptophyta; class Pinopsida; order Cupressales; family Cupressaceae; genus Cryptomeria; species Cryptomeria japonica. The sequence continues at coordinate 474,844,634 of NC_081415.1, read as the reverse complement.
ATTCATGTTGCAAGGCAATTGATGATCTTCCTTGTTTGCTTTATGCATGCCAAACTCGTTTCTTCAATACCAAATGAGCTCTTCCAAGGATATTCGCCTTGGTCCTTCAGTGAAGGACAGGAGCAATTTTTTGCTTTTGAGCTTAAAATTGTCGACTTTCGACGTTAACTCCTTATTCATTGTCTTCCTAAAGACATTTTGGACCTTGCATGACTTCGCCTTGATGTGGTTTTGGAAGGAAATGATTGATTCTATAGAAATCGCCCTGGTCCTCCAGTGAAGGACAGGAGCGATCTTTAATCCATGGCACAAATCCTTAATCATATCAATATCAAATCATCCTCAAGGCGTAAAATGTTGTTCCTTAATCCATCTCGAGTCTTGCAAATGAAAGTAGCACTCCAAAATGTTAGGCAATAAGGCAAATTTGAAGATTTCGCTCTGGTCCCTGGGTGAGGGACAGGAGCGCCTTAGCCAATTCCATCAAGTTCTCGTGGTCTTTGCAACTTTGTTCCTCTTTGAAGCATTCCCAATATCATCTCCATCATGTGCCTTGGCTTGGATTCGACCAAACTTGGAAGGGAAGTCTTGATAATACATTTTTCGCCCTGGTCCCTGAGTGAGGGACAGGAGCGCCTTGGCCAAAATAGGCTCCACTTGCGTTTTGCAATCTTCCAAAATTATCTTCAATGGAGTGATTACGCCTTCCTTTACTCATCCCAAACGCAAAACTTGCTTCACTTTTGCCAAAAACTTGTCTTGAGGGAAAATCGCTCTGGTCCCTGGGTGAGGGACAGGAGCTTCCTTTGAAATTCGCCTTGGTCCCTGAGAGAGGGATAGGAGCGCCTTAGCCAATTTGGATCGATTTTCTCCATTGTGGTCCATTCAAGTTATATTCAATGAGCAAAACGTACTTTCCTTGATCTCTTCCAAATCGCGAAATCATTTAAATCTTGCAAGGATAAGGCAAACTTGGAATTCAAGCTCCGGTCCTTCAGTGAGGGACAGGAGCGATTTTGGTCCTTTTAGCATATTTCCTTGTTTGCCAATTACTCAAATTATATTCAATGGACAAAATATGCCCTCCTTGATCTCTTCCAATCAAAAAATTGTCTTGGTCTTGCAAGGACAGTGCAACTTTGAAAAACAAGCTCTGGTCCTTCAGTGAGGGACAGGAGCGATTTTGGTCCTTAAGGTCAAATCCTCATAATTTTCATCTCAAATTTCTTTTGCTGGGGAAGATACCATCATTTTGCAAGTTATGAACAAAAGTCCAAATCCAAAAAATGTCCAAGAAGGTGTGTTTGAGGAAAATCGCTCTGGTCCCTGGGTGAGGGACAGGAGTGAACTTGTCTTGTTAGGCCCAAAGTTCAATCTTTCGCTGCCAACGACCAAGTCTGGATACTCCTTTATGCTTACTTCATCCTTCATTGCGTCCTTATTCTGTCTGTTTGATCAAATGAGGCCCAAAACGATCTAGATGAGCCATTTCGCCCTGGTCCTTCAGTGAAGGACAGGAGCGATTTGGCTTTAAACTTAAAAAACTTGTCATTTTGAGTCTTCAAAATCTTCAAAATCTTCAATTCACATTCGATTGTACCCCCTGACGACCCTGCACAAAACAATTAAAACAAGTCAATAACCAAGATGCATAAAATATCACCTTCGCCCTGGTGCCTGAGAGAGGGACAGGGGCGATTTTGCCCTTATAGGCCAAAATATCAAAATATTAGGTCTTCAGATCACTTCATCATGCAGGGCTAGGTCGTCTCCAAGGCCAGGAATCGGTTACCTTGCCTCCAAAATTTGGTCAAAATTCACCCAGACAAAATGCATAATTTAATCATTAAAATGCTATCACTTAGACCTAACTTGAATTTACCTTCAAAATCCTGACTGGACTCATCCTGAGACATACTCAACTTCGTGACAGACTCAAGCTATTTCAAAATTGCAATCTCAGCGAGGATGCTTAATAATCTTTCAAAATTAGACTGGACTCGGCTTGAAAATATCAAAAGGCAACTCCTAAAGCTTAACCCTAGTCCAGACGACTCACTCACTTACTCAAAACCCTAAAAGCAGAGAGAAGAACAGGCAAAGCAAAAAAAAAGAGGGGGTCCCCATTTTAATGGGGCGATGTGTGAAATGGTCGCAACAGGTTGAAGACCATCACTAAGAGCCATTGCATCCCTTGCATTCACCAATTGGAGATTAAAGTTGTTAAAATTGTTATTTTTATGATCAGATTAATGAAATGTAGATGTAAGACAATTCAAAGAAAATTGCAGAGCATATACCCTGGGAAAACCTTCCAACTTGAAGGTGAAAAAACCAGCAACAAAAGTCTCTGATTATATTTATCAAATATAGAAAAGTCTTTACAAGATTGCTTCGTTCCTTGAAGCTTTATGTATAAACGAATTCTCCCTAGACTGCTGTATGTATAACCCAAACTGCAGTAAGATACACAGATTGCTTATGTTATTTGATCTGACTTGTATAATGTTGATCTGCCTTGTAGATGATATACTATCTGCTGAGTGTGAGTTGATCTAATGTGAATGCCAAGCGATTGCTGAAGATGATGAATGAATTCGATCTGCTATTGAAGGAAGTCGATTTGCTTATTGTGTATATGTTCGATGACAAGGAAGAGAGATACAATCTTTCTTTATACCCATCGATAGTGAGCATTCCCCAAGGGTCGACACCCTTGAAAGGAATACGTCCCAATGCAAGGGGTTGGCAGACTTTCAAGTCGGCCCTATTAGTTATATAATTATTAAACATTAGCGAATCGTATATGCAAGTCGGCATGTAATTATATCATTTATATTTAATAAATTGGTTCATATAAATGTCTAAGGCCAATAGGCCACGTAGACATTTATATCATCTATGTCGGCCTGAAGGAATCCGACCATAGCTACATAACATTAACAAAAATGGTGCTTGGGAAAGACTTCTTGACAAATGAAGACTGCTATTGAGTAAATTCTGATATATCTTCTAGATTCTTGGCATCCTTATTGGACTTGGGTAGAACAAAGGTCGATATCCTTGTTTTGCTATATGAGGTATTTGTGTTAGACATCCTTGTGGATGGTATTGAGATTGTTGTATGGGCTGAACTTGGGGCTGGGATCCCCTGGACTAATGACATTCCGAAGATGTATTTACTTGAAAAACTTGTTCCTCGGCAACCCTTCATACTAAATTTGGCAATAGAGCAATTGGGCGTCACTGACATTGAGCAATTGTTGGGTGGGATTTTCTCAAGAAGATAAAAAATAAAGGTTGTCAAGGACCTGATTGGGTCTTTTGCTTTGTGGACCTCGTGGTGGATGGAGATTTTCTAGATGGTTTTGATGGGCTGCCTCTCTCTCTGGTGTTTGGCTTCTGTATGCTGGGTGGTCTCTATCTGTATGGTCTTTGATTATTCTCATTTTTGGGCTGGTCTTAATGTATGCTTTTTTTGCAATTTTGGTATAAGAAAGGTTTTGTAAATTTGTGTATATTGGCACGGATTGGGGACTATATTTTGTATATACTGACATCATATAAGGTAGTATGCCATGATGGATATGGGATCATGCGATGCAAGCAAGGCTAAGTGATTTTTCCATCCATTTTGGATTTTGACAGCGCATAGCCATTTTTTTATTTTGATGTAATATTCAAACTATGTAATTTCTTTTTGATTAATATAAATTTTCCACTATGCTATTTACCGAGCAAACAAAAATACTTGTTTTAACCCTATTTTTTAATTGTTGTATCTTGCAGACCCTCACAGAAAATGGCCTCCCATCCCACCTGTCCTGGAAACATGCCCTGCTATCCCCTATTGACACCTTCCTAGAAACTCGATGGAACATAGGTTAATGCTCATTAGGAGCTAAGTGGTGTTATTGCTTGTAAGTAGCTACTGTATTGGTCTCATTTGGACTCAGCTGCTTGTTTGAGTGATATTGTAATGTATATTGAACATATATTCAAGTGTTAAAAAAACATTTTGGAACTGTTGCAAGTTTGAAAAGAGAGTTAAGCCTCAACTCAGAAATGTGTATCAGTCTTTTGAATTCATAATTGAACTGAACTGCTTTTCAAAAACTATCTCTCTATATATTTTTAAGCATATTTGTGTATGATTATATACCAAAGTTAGTGATTCAAATTTTCTACAGGCTTTGTTCCCTATTCCTTCCATAGATCCCATACATCAGATCGATACTATGAATGTCTAAACTCGAGTCTTTATGTCACATATGGCTAAACTCAAAAAAAGGGCTCATGGATAGTTATCCTTTGCCATCCCTGGCCTGGAAACATTGTGGGGCATAGCTTTTATTCTCTTGCTCTTTATTGTTGTTCACAATAATAAAGGTGGAAGGGTAAAGTCGTGGAGTATGGTAATCTTTTGGGTCACTATGTGGATCATATGAATGTGAATGGAAGCTTTTTTATAATTTTTGGATTCACTTTTGAGATACCAAATTTAGGTGAACCTTGAAGATACATGAATGGTATTGTCATAAGCCTTGTCTAATCTATTGATAATGTATTTTCATGCCCTTGCTCTTGATGTTTCAGTGTTCTTTATGCCTATAAATGATCTATTGAGATAGTTATGCCCATCTCTATTAAGAATATTTCTTGGATCTCTCTGTTGTCATTACCCTACTCTTTATTCCATAATTTGGTGTGGTTGTAACCCTATATTCTCCAAAATTTGAAGAGCATTAAATTAACATCAAATAATTTGGAGGCTTTCTTGTTGTAATACGCTATATTGGTTGGTAAGATTCTTAGATCTACAGACATCTTCTTAGCCTGTGGGATTTCATCATGAGAGGTCTTTTTGGCTCTACCGTGCTTTGTAATTGATCATGTTCTTTTGACATATGTAAAATGGATTGTTTAGTAATTAAGATTAAACTATCCATATACATGTGTATTTAAAAGAAAAAAGAATCTTATTTGGAAAGGAAATAGAAGTAAAACATAAAGGGTATAGAAATCTTTAACTGCCTTAAATATTCAAGCCAAAATATAGAAGTGAGCTAGAGTTGGACCCCTAAATCAGTAGTAATAATACTTTTTCTATGAGATTTTTGTCATGTTTTTTTTCCTCATAGGAGGTAGAAGTCGAGGAATACTTCATTTTAGATGCCCCATTACTATGAGATACGGGGAAGATTTCATTGCCTTTATAGGGACTCAAGCAATAGTCTATCTAACTATAGATATTCAATCCACTGATGCCTAGCTCTTTTTTCTTGAGGCTGTTACCCTTTGGCATAGATCCCTACAATGAGGGGAGTCTAGAGGGTCTAGAGCCCACATGTTGACCACCTCTGTTTTTGAGAACACCTAGATGATAAGCAGCACAAAATGGCCTTTGGATACTAGTAATTCATGTATCGGAGCTCATAGATTAGTTAGGTGGTGCTTCTCTCATGACACCATTAGTATTTATATTATTTAGATTCCCCAGCCTGCTGTCTCTTGGCATCATGGCTTTGCTCATTCCCATCTGCATGACCTTTCCCCATTTTGGTGACATGGATTTACAACTACAGGCCACTGGTAGACCATAGGGGTAGATTCATATTGTAAAGTTATTTCAATTTCAATTAAAGAACACGTTATGAACTATGTATGCTATAAATGGATATGAGGAATTATGTCAATGTCTGATAATTCTGATTTTATCTGCAGGTCTGAAGGAGAGAGATCATTTAATATTTTCTATGTCTACTCCAAATGAATTCAATTGGCATATATATCATTTAGGCAACCGGTCAATTGGTGTATTGACCGGTCATGCCTTTTAGGCATGACCGATCAATGCACCCATTGATCGGTGCCTTTGTAATTATACCATTAACACAATGCTGATTATCGGTTCAAAACACCCGATAGCATATTGTAATATCATAATATAATGACTGATCAATGTAATGAATCGGTTCATATAAACACCGATGATTCAAAGTGCACGATGTATGTAATCCAACCGGTGCAGTTGTTAACTAATGTTAATTCCAAATGAAGCGGTGTATTCATTAAACCCGATAACAAATATGCCCGATATAATTACGCCTGATAACAGATGTGAACCGGTGCCAATGGTTATGCACCCGATAGCAAGTATGTATCGGCTAATAACCCGATGACTTATAGCATTTAATATGCTATCGGGTTAATACCCCGATAGCATAATGATAAGTGATGTTTGTACAATCCGATAATCATATGCAATATAAATCTGACATGAAGCATGTAAATAACAGAACAAGGAAGGTTAGGAAGATCTTATCTTGCATAAGCTACCATGCATTAACACATATTGCTATCTTCTTTTCTACTTTGGGAGCTACATTGGCCTCGATGGTTTTTCAACCTTGGACTCTTCCCAACGAGCATTATGTTTTAAAGTGACCTATGATGGAATAGATGATTCTTCCATTTCGAACATTGATAGGAATATTTGATGAGATTTACTTGTGATCTTGACAAGCAGATACTTTTGGGGCTTTTACTCACCCATCATTGCTATTTGTATTGCTATTTGTGAGTGACATAGTGCTTTATTTGTCTTATGTACTTTAATTATTTTGATTTTAGAGCTCTCATGTCTTAGAACTTTTTATGGTTAACTGCTGTAACCTTTAGCTTTATTGACTTTTGGTTGTTTGTGGACATTAATATAATTTCTTTCATAATATAGCTAAGGTGATAGGTTCTGACAAGCTGAAATATTTTTGCAGGCAGAAAGTATCATTATCCCAAAGGAGGTTGATGAACTGCTTGAATATTATGCTAATGAATTTCATGTACTAAAGGCCCCTCGGAAGATCATATGGAAGAAGAATCTTGGAACTGTCAAGGTCAGTAAGATTCTCCCTCATTTGGATGAATATTACATTTAATTGTGAGGATACATTGCTTGTTAATTTGAGCTATTTGTTTTCTTATTGTCTTTGGCTAAAAGTTGTAACATTTATCTCAAAAGTACCTATTGAGATCTTTAGTTTCATAGCTTTAAAAAATAATTATCAGCAACAAAAAACTTGGTCACATGCTTCGTTTTAATTTAATATTAGTTGTGATTCAACTTCTTGGTTAGAAATGAGCATGATATATACTTTTGCAAGTCCATGTAAAATAACTAAAACTAGATTGAAAACATTGAATATTTTGAAACCTTGATAAAAATATGCAAGCTTAAGAGAACTCATAAATAGTTAGGTTTTAAAATTTTGATTCCAATTTGTTTCTATTCAAATTTTATAGTCATTCAATAGCTTTTGGGAGGTTTTCTATGTTTTTGGTGAAGCTTGAGTCAACTCATTGGCTTGTTGTGTTTCTGCCTGGTGCAAATCATGTGATTTGTCACAAATTGTTCCTCATGGAATTAGAGCTGCAACTGGTTCATGGAATTCTGAATTTGGTTACAAATGGAGGCTCTGCAACTGCTTAGTATTACTTTTGTGCTTCTGAATTGGTAGTCAAATAGGCTACAGATTATATTTGGATCTCAGATTTTGTATACTCTTGCAGTTAGAGTTGCAATTTGAAGATCGATCTGCTGAGTATGTGGTGTCTCCAATTCATGCGAGTATTATCATGCAGTTCCAGAAGCATCCCAGGTTAGCTAGAGGGATTGAGATGTTAAAAATGGTAGATTGTGTACGAATAACATTATATTCTGCTTTCGGAAACAGATATACTGGCTATTTTGATCTGGTTTGGATTACAAGCTATGCAGTTCGTTTAGTCCGATTTATCTTTTTATCTTAAATATTGGTTTATGTTTTGCAGATTTCTATTTAGTGACTAAAATTATTTGTTCCTTTTCTATTGCTGTAACATAGCTGGACTGCTAAGAATCTTGCTATAGCTGTTGGGATACCAGTGGATACTCTTTGCAGGCGAATCAGTCTGTGGGTAAATAAGGTAAACAATGTTTGCCTTACTTTCTGTATTCTGTATTGTTGTTACTTTTGTAAAAACTCTAAATGTTTCCTTTCAAATTTACTTCTTAGAGAGTTATATTTTCTAACTGGATCAAATACATTATGTATAGTTATGTGCTTTATAGAAATTCCAATATTTGCAATGTATAATGCAAATCTCATCAAAATTTCTCATGGATTATGAGTATGGTTGTTGTCCTTGATAAAGCATGTAGTTGTTGTACTTATCTTGTTACACCCTGCTAGAATTTTGATTTGTACCTTATGATACTGCACAATGAGGGGAAGCTCCCTTGTAATAGAAACAAATCTAAACTTTAGAACTTAAGGAAAAGAGCTCTAATTTTTTTTTACAGTAATTACTAGTTAAATCTTGGGGTCTTGAATATGCATTACAAACAAACTAAAGAAACTACCTATCTTTTTGTTCTCAAGCATTTTAATTTGTACCTTTCGGTAAAACACAAAATTGAGCTGTAAATCAGTTTTGAGAAACAATCTAAAAAATCCACCATTCATGAGCGAGATGGAGCGGGAGTAGAGGAAGGAGGACAGGGGATTTCGAGCGAAGAACGGAGGATTTTTGTCAACATCGCCAAGGCGTAAAGGAGCAGAGAGAAACTAGCAGAAGATGGGGAGATAGAATGATGGAAGAAGAATGGCAGTAAGGAAAATCTTTGGAAGGACACGGAGTACAGACAAATCATATCCCATAGTGGGTTTATGAAAATGGTTGATGGGTGGACAATTGTGCACCCTGACAAAGGATGAGAAAACTATATCCCCAGAGGCAAGAGAATTGGAGGCCATAGAATTGGAATGACTGAAACAGGAATTGGTTCAGACACCAAACAAGAAATCAATTGCCTTGGGGAAAGAGTAAATGGAAAAACCAAAGTAGATTCAGACAAAACTTCTACTGGGAATGTTTTTACAATAAGAAAAGGTGATATGGGAATTTAGGGCAAAATAATAATGCATACTCTTCCAATAATTGGAGAGTTAATAACCCCAAAAACAACAAAGGTAAAAAAGGGGTAGATCCACAATGCAATGGAAAATAAAAAATCAAAACAATTCAAACACTCATCAGATAAAAAAGTTTAATAATGATCCAAACCCTAATTAGTCATCTAATAAAGTGATTAATATTCAAAACCCTTAGAGTAAATTTGTATTGGAAAGATTAAAGGAAGTTGGCATGATTCTCAAGTGGGGTAATGAATGGCCTGATATTAGTGAGATCAGGAAATGGGGTTTAGAAAAATGGGGAGAGGAAACAACAATTAGAAATTTGGCGAATGTTTTTTTTCTAATTGAATTTAGAAGTACTAAAGACAAATGGAACTTTATTGCTAGAAGTCCTTATATGGTTAATGGACATAAAGTTCACATTAGAGATTGGTGCCCTAATTTTGATCCATGGAAATATAAAGTCAATGAAAACTTGATATGGATTTGGTTTTACAACCTATCGACAAAATATTGGTCTATTGAGACCTTGGCAGAAATTGGCAACAGTTTGGGATCCTGTGTAATGAAGGAAGGAATTGTGGAAGATAAGTTTTTGGGGACATGCCCGAATCTGCATTAGTATCAAAGAAGATATTCCACTTCCAAAAAATGTTGACATTCAATTGGGAGATACCAATTGGAAGCAAGATATGTTAATGTTAATAGCTAAGGTCGGACTCCTTTAGGACTGACACAGATAACTTAATTGTCTAATTGGCCTGTCGGCCTGTTGTGACGTTTTCACACATCGCCCCATTGCAAATGGGGACCCATGTTTTTTGCTTTTTAGGGTTTGTTTTCTAGGTCTTTTAGGGTTTTGTTAGTTAGCCTTTGCATTTTGAGTGTCGCCCAGGTGATCACATGGATAAGCAAGTCCGGCTTGAGTGAAGTCTGGAATGTCCTGAAATTTGGGCTAAGTCTGGAATGTCCTGATCCTGAAATTTGGCTAAGTCTGGAATGTCCTGATCTTGAATTTGACTAAGTCTGGAATGTCCTGATCCTGAATTTGACTAAGTCTGGAAACTGAAAAACCTCAAAAAACTAGATTTTGCAATATAACTCCTGGAGGTCTGAAACCACTCTCAAACATCCTGAAAGTATATATGGAATATAACTTAAAGTATAAGAAAGAAGAAAGATTGTCACTTATACTTAAATGTTACATTCCATTAAAATTGTCCTGATAGAGAGTTCGAAAAGTCAAATTTCGCTCCGGACCTTCACTGAGGTTCCAGAGCGAAAAGCGCTCCTGTCCCTCTCCAAGGGTCCGAGGCGAATCGCTCATGCCCCTCACCAAGGGACCAGGGCGAAAAAGCTTATTTGAGCCATTCCTCGCCTTGTTTGGTTAAATTGAGACATCAAAGGCATGGTGAAGGACGAAATGAGCATGATAAAGCATCCAGACTTGATCAAAAACAATGAAATGATGAAGTTTTTGCCTAGAAGGTCAAATTCGCTCCTGTCCCTCACTGGAGGACCAGAGCGCTTTTCTTTATATGCACAATTTTAGACCTTTTTTGGACATTAACTTTTATTCATAGCATGAAGTAAGATGATATCTTCCTTAGCCAAGACATTTTTTGATGAAAATTGTAACGATTTGGCCTAGAGAGCAAAAATCGCTCCTTTCCCTCACTGAAGGACCGGAGCTTGAATTCCAATTTCGCATTATCCTTGCAAGATTTAAGTGGTTTCGCGATTTGAGGAGGTCAAGGGAAGTATGTTTTGCCCATTGAATATAACTTAAGTACACCACAATGAAGAAAATCGGCCTAAGTAACAAGTTCGCCCCTGTCCCTCTCCAAGGGACCAAAGTGACTGGCAAGGGCGCTCCTGTCCCTCTCCAAGGGACCAGAGCGATTTTCCCTCAAGACAAGATTCGGGCAAGAGAAAAACAAGTTTTACGTTTGAGGTGGGTGAAGGAAGACCAATCGATCCGTTGAAGATAATTTTCGAAGCTAGCAAAGGACGAATTGGCTTGTAATTGCAAAAGTGCTCCCGTCCCTCACTGAAGGACCGGAGCTTGAATTTCAAATTTGCACTGTTCTTGCAGGATCAAGACAATTTTATGATTTGAAGAGACCAAGGAAAACATGATTTATCCATTGAATATAATTTGGAAGGCTAACAAAGGACGGATAAGCTTGGATTTGCAAAATAGCTCCTGTCCCTCACCAAGGGACCAGGGCGAAAATGCTTTAAAGTGCACTCATTTCAAAGATCGAATAAATTGAACTCGAAATTGTAAGTAAAAATGCCATGTTGGACGTCAAAAATGAGGTCTTGGACGTAAAAAACAAGAAGTGTGAGGTCTAGAATGAGATCGCTCCTGTCCCTCACCAAGGGACCAGAGCGATCTTGTTAATAGCCATTATTTTTCATGATTGGGCGCCAAATATCCTTCAAATTTCATTAAATGCCAGATTCGATAAAACCTTGAAATATTTTTGGCATTTAATAAAAGCGCATGGTATTTAATAATTAATTTTGAGCCTAAAAAAATCGAATTTTTTAATTATAAAGGCATTTAAAATTAATTATTATTATTTTAAAAATAAAAAAATAAAATAAAATTGGAGCGCTTGGGGTATTATTTAATGTTTTTATCAAGTCGGCCTCTTCTTTTATTAATTTTTATTTATCTTTTGGCCTATTTTTCCAAGTCGGCCCATGGAAATACAATGGTGAGCGCTCTATATATTTGAGGCATGTTTTTCATTATTCAAATCATTCACTCATCATTTCAAGTGCGATTTGGAAGAGCAATTTGAGGAGCGAATTTCTACCAGAAGTGGAGACTAAGAAGGGCGAAATTCATCTTGAAGGCTATTGGAGAGGCATATTTCTTGCTAGATTGGAGGATAATTTCCAGATTTTTGAAGACATTTGAAGGCGAATTTCCAAATCTTGAAGAAGCTAGTGGAAGATGGAGTTCTTTTCCAAGCTAAAGGGGGCGCATTTTGCTAAAGGGAGTCTTGATCTACATTTTGCCTAGCGAATTCTCCTATTTTTGCATCATTTTTTAGAATTAATTCCCAAGTGGAGGTATGGCAAAATCATCTTGACACCCTTATTCAAGGTTTGATTTTTTTTAAGCATTTTTGGGAAAAATCTAAGTATTACATGGTTAATTAGGAAATGATAACTCAAGATTTATCATGAGGTTTCCTAATTAAAATCTTGAATATTCCTTTTAAAGTTTAATTTTTAGATTTCAAGATATATTACTAATTTTGAAATGTTGTGTAGGTATCAAGATGGCGACTCCAAGCTCGAAAGATCTACAAATCGGAAGACTCTCCTCAAGGAAAATCAAGCCAGATCAAGGACGATCAAGCAAGGACAAGGACGACCTTCTTCAATCCAGCCTAGCATCGACAAGGACGATCTTCTTTGGACTAACGTCATCAAGGGCGACCTCTTCCAATCCAGTATTCCAAGGCGAGGTACATCAATCATCCTGCACATCAAGGACACAAGAAGTTAGAACAAGGGTTCGTTGAAGAAGCAGATAGTTCCAGAGGAATTAATTAAAGAAAGCTTCTCAACAACATCAAGTTGAATATCTACCAAGTTACAAGTGTCAGACGAGGTGGCATCCTAGTCATCACTTCTCCAATCAGTGTGGTCCACCTCAGCATTTCCAGATTCAATGTACCTAACTCATGGAAGGTGGCACAAACTCCGATGTACCTACCCCGGCTATCCATTGGTCGATTTTTCCAGAGAGGACATGTGTCCAAGCAATACAATTTTATCATTGGTCGAGCATTAAATGTTATGTAATGGTTGTAACAAACCCTAATTAGGGTTTTCATTGTTGAATCTTGGCCATTGATCTCGAATTGATCTAAGCCATCGAATTGTATTGAGGGCACTATATAAGCCCTGGCATTTCATTTTGTAAAGGCAATTAGCAATAATTAGAATAGATAGTTAGAGAGTGAGAATAGTTAGAAATAGTTAGGAATAGTTGGAAGCAATTAGAGTAGAGTAGAGAGAGAAGGCAAAGATTGTTGCCAAGATGTTGTTGTAAAAGACTTGTAACTTCATTGAAGAAATGGTGAAATTTATGGGTCGATTCGACAATTTGCATGGTCTTTATACTTCTCATATTTGATTTCATGTTATTAGATGAGTGGAAGAAATGTGCTTGATTGATGGTGAAATTCGTATATCCATACTACTAGCAGTTTGTTGATTGCAGACTTGCCTTGCGTAGTCAACTGGAATCATTCAGCTTAAGCTTAACTTCAATTGTCGCTTCTTCATTGATATGCATCAACTTGATGGTGTCTATGCCTGCAGTGATGATTTGAACATCATAAAGCTTCCCTTCGAAGATCGCACTAGCCTTGTGGAGATGGTCCTGCGATGTCAAAACAAGACCTAGTTAGAATTTCATCAAAGATCAATCATTGCTCCTACATTCCTTAGTATTGGGATTAGATTCTCTCCTCGCCCTCCTCTTTTTTCCTTTTTTTCAAGTCAAAGTTAGTAAAATCCTGTGTCCAGCAATATTCAAAGCAAATCAGAAGTTCAGGCATCAAATGTAAGTCCCCTTGTGATTCCAGCAAATCACATCATACCACAAAGAGCTTATCCACACGTAGAGACCCTACATACAAGAACCTTGAAGTCATCCTGATTGATCCTTTTTCGCGATAACTTCAGCAATCAGAGGCTTTACTCGAGAGAGGATAAGGTACCTTTAGGTATTTTATTCTGTGTTTGATAGTGTACAAAATACACGTCAACACGGCCTTAGACAATTACATATACCCATTTAATAGAGACAATTAAAATTGTTTAAGCAAATACGATTTGCTTGTGTGTAATGCAAATAATATAATTAATGTAATCATCACTAATTGAGCTGAATGACTGCCACCCTTAGTGAATGCATTCAATGCACAATGAGAAGACGTGTTCTTTCTTGAAGAGAGCCGACCCTTGGAGAAGGACTTCATCGATGGGTATAAAGGGAGATTATATCTCCCTTCCTTGAAAATATATTCAATTAATCTATCAGCAGTAATATAACCGTCTACAAGCAGGTCAAATATACACAAAAGCGTGTTGGTTTGAAATTTTGTACACCTAGGGGATGTGCAAAATTGTAGTTTCAGCCATAGTGTGTGAGTATGATACTCTCCTAATTTAGGGAAGGCTCCCCCTACTTACAAACTAAACTAATCTAATACGGGTGAGACAATAGTTTTTCTTCTTCTTTCAAAAAAAACTGTACTCTTTTCTCTTCAAAGAAAAGTAATAGCAATTGGAAATAAATAACAACAAATACAGAAATGAGACTTTTTTGTAGGATTTTTGGAACATAAAAGGAAACAAAGTTTCCATGAAAGCACAAAGACCTCCATCACTTCCCTAGGACGGGAAAACATAAATGAAAGCACAAAGTCTTCAACACTTCTATTGTGCTATTAACCTTCTCAAAAAGATAATAATGTACAACACACAACAGCTCAAAGTCTGTCTATATGATGCACTTCACATTACATGCACAAGTCTTAAAATAAAAGCAGCACAAAGTCTACAAGTTATCTCTTTACTTGAGCTTTCTACACTAGCTTCAAACCTGATAAACAACTCAAAGTCTGAAAGACCAAGTTTGAAAACCAAACCTATATCTCCAAATGCAATTAGCAGTTCAAAGTCTGCAAGATTGAATTTAAATCCCTCTTGAACAATAGAATAAAAATCACAATCAACTCCAGAAAATGTCATCACATAACACCTTGAATCAACACAAAGTTTGAAAGCAATTTGCCTCTTTTAATTGACTGCAATCTGATTTACAACTAAGCTCAAAGTCCTAGAGTGCACATACAAACTGACAGAGTCTTGTTGCATTGACAAAAGACATGAAAAATTACAAAAGACCCCCTGAAGTATTTATAGGAGAGGAGCCTTGAGAAAAAGGTGGGAGGATCCCAACTAACTTGAGAAATTCTCTCAACCACCATGACTTATTCCAACTATTGATTTGAAATCAGCTTACTTGTAATTACAAAAGTGCAAGTGATAAACTTGCAATTACAAAATTGTTTTTTTACAAGTGAACTTGTCAAAACAAAATTACAAATACACAATTGAAACTATTCTGTGTCCGAAGACACAACTCTAACTACATCATCCTCTGTTTTGAAAATCTTTATGCTGCTTCAGGATACTAGAACTTGAAGTATTCAGGATTGGTGAAGACATCTCGAACTGGAACGGGAATTTGTATCCTTAATGTTCTTTGTGTCGTTGGCCAACAAATCTCAATCTTATCTTCTTGCTTGGGGTAGTATTGGCTTTTCAGGAGGGAAGTTCTTTGCAAGGCTGAAGTAAGAAAACCATCTCTGTCTTGAAAGCATTCTATGCTCTCAATCATTCATATCACTTATCCATCTCCTTGTGTGGCTTCGTCATGTTGTTTTTCTTTCTTTGTATCATCCTCCAATCTTGGAATCTGCTTGCAAAATAAGGCCCATGCCTTAATTTATTGATTTGGTAGGTCGTGTGTGCAAACAAGACTGACAAAGGAAGGGATAAATTGATGCAAAAATGGGCTCACAAGTGAATTTTGGGTTTTGGAAACTACATTACATGTGTGGAAAAACAAGAGCATTAACTTGCAATTATGGAGGACAAACATGCAACTTCATATGTGTAATGGGTAACTAGAAGTTTGCACTTGTAATTGAACCTTTAAGACTCATTTCAAGTGTTTTTGAGTGCATTTTGGACCAATTTCGGGTTCTAGAAGATTGACTGCAAGTGAAGACACAACTGCAATCAGGTTTTAAAATTCCGACTGCAAGTAGACTTTAAATGGGAAAAATGAATGAAGGTGTGAAATGAATGGATGAAATAGTAGGAAAGGGATTTTGACATGAAGGAGAAGATGACAAATTTGGATGAGCATGTACATGTATGGGAAGGAATATTTTCAGCTTGACAACTTAGGAAAAGGGAAAAACTTCAACTTGTAATCAGATTTGTAAATTCCGAAATAAAATGAATGAGTCTCATGGCAATTCTTTAACATTTGTAAATTTTGTAAAAAGAAGATTAACTTTTTACCAAAGGGGGAAGGTCAACATTACCACAGTTACTTGTAATTGGGTTTTGAAAACCCGAATACAAGTAAATAGGAAAAATGAAAGGGGAAAATCTTGCACATTTACAACTTGCATTCAATGAACCTTGCTTGAAGAATGCCCTAGACTAAAACAAATGAGCTTGGGAAGAACCAAAATGCTCTATAAATAGATTGAGAAATCACCACGTTGATATTCCTTGGCAGCTATAAACGGATTTCCATTCATCCCACTCCACAATAAACGACTTGGAAGGAGAGATACGTTTGATGTCAAACACTCTTCAATGAATGAAGGATGCAAAACGTGTTGCAAATGTGGCAACAATGGCAGAATATGGGCATGCAAAACGTGGAGCTTACACAGCAAAAAACGGAGCCAAAAATCCCCACATTTATGCACAACATGTTTGCCAAAACCGTTGAATCCTAAAAATGTGGCACTAACCATCGATCTCCAACAGCATAGCAAGAATGTGGTATGGATTCAAGGGAACAATGCCACAAAAATCAGATTTGTGAGAGCAAGAATACAGATTGGGTTCTTCCTCTCCAACTACAAGCAAATATGCCCTCCAAAGATGCAATCGGGTTTTTAAAACCCCTTTACAAGTTTTAAATTCCATTACTTTTCCTTCTCTTGAGCAATTTCGGGTTTCTAGGGAAGAAGAGCAAAAATAAATAACAAAACAACTTGTAATAGAGAAATAAAATCCCTATTACAACCTTTGAAAAAAAACATAAAGGAACATAAAGACTTGTAATAGGAAAATAAAATCCCCATTACAAGTTTAAAAGACTTGTAATAGGGAAAGAATTCCCTGTTACAACTAAAAGCAACACATAAAAACTTGTAATAGGGAAATAAAATTCCTATTACAACTTAAAAACATATAGTAGGAACTTTTATGAGAACTTACAAGTTCTCATTAAACTTTTAATTTTAAATTCAGTTGTAATTTTTCCAAAAAGTTCCTACAAACAACTTAAATGACAAAAAGGGAAAAGGGAAAATAAAAAGCAAGTTACAAGTTACAAGTCTTTTAAAAAGTTCATTTGTAATTGCTAGAAAAAACCCCTACAACACTTGAACATTAAAGAAACTCTAAACTTTAAACTTGCAAAGGAAGGAAAATTTTCCACTTGTAGTTCAGAGAATAAAACTCGATGTTTGAAGGAAAAACATAGCAAACGAACTCGAAACACGATGAAATTTGAAATGCGGATCGAGGATGAACCACAGATCAGTTTAGTTTAACAAGAAGCAAAAATTTTGCCTCGGGAAGCATGCCTTAGGAGTAAAATCTGACTTCTCTAAAACCCGAAATTGCACAAAAGGCTAGGAAAAAGGAGACCAAAACTCACGGAAACTTGGACAGTGATGGTAAAGACATGCCCCAATGATTCGACACTAACAAATGTGAGTTTTGTACCTCGTAAAATGTGCCTTGGAGTAAAAAACAACACATTTAAACCAAAATTTGTAAGGGTTGTCAGATTTTTGAAAATTAAAAAATGAGGATTACAAAGCGAATCTACATCTGCCTTCAGCAGTTCAAATTATATAAGCAGATCGTGTTCTTCAGTATTCTTTAGCACATCAAATCATCAACCAACAGATTGCAATTACATATACACAGCAGATCGAACCTATCATCTACAGTTCGTGGTTGAAGATCAGACTGTGCAATCTATTATTGTTTTTGCTTCAAGAAGTGAAGCAAATATATTGTAAAGGCATCTTATGCATTAATACATATAATAAAGAACTTTGTTGTTGGGTTTTTCACCTTCAAGAGGAAGGTTTTCCCAGGGTATATTCTATGCAATTGTGTTTGAATTATCGTCTATCTAATCTAATCACAAAACTTAACATGGTATCAGAGCCATGGTGAAGTAGGTCGTGATTAGATTTCCTTATAATTGGGAAGTTCTCTTTCATCTCTCACTTTCAACAAGAAACATCAAAACCTCGAAAATGGTGAATGGTCTTAAAGTCGAGGATAGGCTTGAAGGTGCATCAAACTTCACTTCTTGAAAGTTTAGAGTGCTTATTGCACTTGAGGAAAATGATCTTCTTCAATTTGTGAAGGATAAAGACTTATTCGAGCCAGAAGATCAAGAGGAGAAACTTCAATTCAAGAGTGTTAATGTTAGAATAAGAAAGGTAAGACACAACAATCTGAAACTTAGAAAATCTTACAAGAACAAGATACACAAAATTTATCCTGGGAAAACCCTCCACTTGAGGGTGAAAAACCCAGCCACACAAAATCAAACTCTAATAAAGGCACAAATCTGATACAATGCTCTCAAGCTTAATCAAACAATGATCTAAACTCGGATTGTTAGCACTTAACAATCACAGTAGAAGCTGAAAATTGATCAAGTAGTGTAGCCCATCGCCCACACGTATAGCCCATGCTTAAGGCATGCAATATGCTTAGCGGCAGTTACATTACATGCCGATTCATAAACCGTTATCAAACGAGCCACATAGACATTGAATCAACCGAACCTTTAATTGGATTGAATATGATAATGAAAGAAACGCAACCACCAAGCACGATTTCCCATGAAGCCGTAATCAATACACAAAGGTCAGTGACAGTTATCAAGGAAGCCGTTACCCTTCCAGCCATAAATTGTCGAACAATATAGATTCACAACCATCGCAAGAATAATGGAATCTCCTGCAGGTACAAACATTAAACAAAGATGAATGCTATAAAAGCGAAAAAGATATTGATTGACTTCGTGAGAGATCACGTAGTGCCTCTCATCTCCAAGATGACAACTGCGAGAGACATGTTCAAGACCTTGGAAGGTCTATATGAGATTAACAACACGAGTAGGGCTCTTGTATTATGACAACAACTTCATCAAGTAAAGATGGCGAAAGGAGAATCTGTCATGTCATTCTTCATGAAGATTTCAGAATTGAGGGATCAACTAAGCGCAATTGGAGATCTAGTGGTTGATAAAGACCTTGTCATGTTGGCATTGAATGGCCTTCCTTATTCATGGGAGCCATTTATTCAAAGTATAAGTGGGAGATCCAAATTGCCTAAGTTCGATCGTCTTCGTGCGGATTGCATTCAAGAAGAGTTTAGATTGGTGGCTAGGGGAATTGTCAAAGGTTCTCAAAATGAAGACACTCATGTTCTTGCCACCCAATCTACCAAGAAAGGAAGGAATTGGAAGAAGGGCAACTTCAAGAGGAATAAAGACGAAAGATCAGATTCTGTACCCGATTCAAAGAAGAAAGAGAATTATCTCTCTCGCATTCAGTGCTTTAGGTGTGACAAGTTTGGTCACTGTACAAGGGATTGTTTGACAAGGCCTAAGCAATAGATGGTGAACATTAATGAAGTCTCAATTCAGAAGGAAGCTGGAGATAATTCCAATGGATTCCTCTTCATATCTTCCTTATCAAGTAATGTTCCCACCGATAGTGACACTTGGCTACTTGATAGTGGAGCTTCTTGACACATCACGGGCTATTGAGAACATTTTTCGGATTTGGTGGAAAAGGAGTCTAATTTTGAAGTGATCATTGGAGATGATGCACTCTATTCAGTGAAAGGATTTGGCGCTACATCACTCAACCTAGAATCTGGAATATCTCTTCATCTAAGTGATGTTTTATCCGTGCCGGGAATCAAGAGAAATCTTGTGTCTATTTCAGCCTTGGAGGATAAAGGTTATCAAATTGCATTCTCAGAAGGGAGAGTTCTTGCATGGCTAAAGAACTCCAGCATCAAGACTGCTCATGTGATCGGGAATAGACATGAGAGTTTGTATAAGCTCTCCACTCATCCAGTTCAAGCTCTTCTACATGATTCTTCCAGTTCCAGTGAACTATGGCATAGAAGACTTGGGCATCTACATTTCAGGGCTCTTCCATCATTGGAGAAGATGGTTAAAGGTATTCCTAAACTTAGTCATGTACATGATGGTACTTGTAAAGGTTGTACTATGGGTAAAAATATTAAGAGACAATTTCATAGCAGTGAAAGTAGGTCAAAAGAAATTTTAGATCTTGTACACTCTGATTTATGTGGTCCAATGTCAATAGCATCCCTAAGTGGATTTTCGTATTATGTAACTTTCATAGATGACTACTCTAGGAAGACTTGGATTTATTTCTTAAGGTCTAAAGAGTCTGATGAAGTCCTAGGTAGATTTAAAGAGTTTAAGGTTCAAGTAGAAAACTTATCTGGAAAGAGAATTAAAGTTTTAAGGTCTGATAATGGAGGTGAGTACATCTTTGGTAGATTTCGTGATTTCTGTATTGAGGCAGGGATCAAGAAGGAGTTTTGTGTCCCTTACAACCCACAACAAAATGGGGTTTTGGAAAGAAAGAACAAATCCATTGTTCAAGCTACAAAAGTCATGATCCATGATCAAGACTTTCAAATTTTTCTTTGGGCAGAAGCTTCTAGAACAACAATGTATGTTCAGAACAGATTTCCTCACCGGATATTGCAAAATATGACTCCAGAAAAAGCCTTTTCAGGGATTAAGCCTGATGTCAGTCACTCAAGGATCTTTGGTTGTCCAGTGTATGTTCATATGCCCAAAGACAAAAGAACCACGTTGGAACCTTCTGGCAAGAGAGGAATATTTGTGGGTTACAGTGAAACCTCTAAAGCCTACCAAATTTACATTACCGGTCAGAAGCAAATAGAAGTGAGAAGAGATGTTACATTTGAGGAAGATGTTGCATTCAAAAAGTTTTAAGGTTCATGCATGGAGATGGTTGATGAAGATCATGAAACTCCTCGAGACATGGACATAGATCATACTCCTGAGATTCCGAGGGAGTCTACTGAACCTATAGAAGATGATGATCCAATTGAACCTTTAGATTCTACTGATGGGCCTAGAGATATTGTTGTGAATCGAAAGAGACCTCTTTGGGCAAGGAACACTATGCAGGAGGCAGAAAAGTTCACGGCTCCTAGAGGCACATTCAGAGAAAGTAAAAGACCATAGAGACTGTCTAGCTATGTTACATTGATGTGTAATCTTATTGAGACTGAACCTTCCAGTGTTGAGGAAGCCTCAAAATAGCAAGTATGGAAAGATACTATGGATGAAGAGTATCAATCCATTATCAAGAATGATGTTTGGGATATTGTTCCTAGACCTGAGGGGAAGTCAGTTGTATCTTCCAAGTAGCTATACAAGATTAAGCATGCAGCTGATGGAAGCATTGAGAAGTACAAGGCTAGATTTGTGGCTTGTGGTTTCTCTCAGAAAGAAGGAATAGACTACGAAGAAACATTTGCTCCTGTTGCTTGCTATACTTCCATCAGAACCATTATTGTCATTGCAACAACTAAGGGATGGAAGCTAAATTAGATGGATGTGAAGACAACTTTCTCAATGGTGTGATTGAGGAAGAGGTCTACATTGAGCAACTTAAGGGTTTTTTGATTCATGGGAAAGAGTCTCATGTATGCAAATTGAAGAAAGCATTGTATGGTCTTACGCAGGCTCCTCGTGCATGGTATGAAAGAATTGACAAATACTTGGTGGGTTTGGGTTTCTGCAAGAATGATGCTGATCCAAATCTTTACTTCAAGGTATTCAATGGTGAAATTCTAATCTTGGTGTTATGTGTTGATGACTTATTTGTTACTGGGGAAGATCATCTCATTCTTAGATGCAAGAAGGAGTTGACTTCAAAATTTGAGCTGAAGGACTTAGGACTCATGCATTTGTTTTTAGGTTTGGGAGTATGGCAGAGGCCTAATGAGATTATCTTGTGTCAGCGAAAATACACGATTGACATCTTGAAGAGATTTGAAATGTTAGATTGCAAGTCTGTGTCTACACCGATGGAAACTGACTTGAAGAAATTGAGGGAATCTGCTCCTAGTTCTGATCTTGTGGATCCTACTATGTACAAAAAGTTGATTGGATCCTTGATGTATCTAGTTAACACTAAACTGGATATTTGCTATGCAGTGAGTGCACTTAGTTAGTTCATGCGTGAACCAAGGCACATACATCTAGTTGCAGCCAAACATATCTTGAGATACTTGCGTGGCACAGTTGGATATGGATTGAAATATTCTTCTAGTGTGGACCTAAATCTAGAAGGCTATTTTGATTCTGATTGGGCAGGGAGTGTTACTGATCTGAAGAGCACCTCTAGTTGTTGCTTCAGTTTGGGATCTACTATGATTTCCTGGTGTAGCAGAAAGCAGTCATCAGTGGCACTGAGCACCGTAGAGGCATAATACATTGCAGCATGTGTGGCAACTTGCGAAGTAGTGTGGCTTCAGAAGCTCCTTGAGGGATTGTTTGGACAATCATTGGAGCCTACTATTATTCATTGTGATAACCAAAGCTGTGTGAAGCTATCGGTTAATCCAGTGTTCCATGACATAACAAAACATGTTGAGATACAGAGGAATGTTGTTCAGTTGAGATAGATTTGTACTGAGGAACATACGGCTTGTTGGCATTGTGTTGTCATTGATGTCAATCGGTAGAGGCATTGTGGTGTCATTGATCTCCACTGGTATAGTTGTCATTGATGTCAACCGACAATATGATCAGTGAGGTCAACCGGTGAGTATACAAGTTGGTGTTAACCCGTGAGTAGGCATTATGGCAATGTCAACTTGTGAGTGATGTGTTGACATTGACTGATAAGTGATGTGTTAGCATTGTGCTATTGCCAACCGGTAAGAAAGCAGGGTGAGCTAATAAAGATTCTACAGGCAATCGATATACAGATTGATGACAATCAGCAAGACTCCCACCGGATAGAGATGCTGTCACTGGATAAAGAGAAGGCTGACAGATAATGTGCTCAACAGGGAAGTGACATTAATACCGGTGGGTGACAAAGATCCTCTCCCATCGGTGATTGTCAGTTTGAGTGCAACTGTCTATCTACTCTTATTGGTAAGTGGTATTACTTGCTCATCTCAACTTGTATGGAATGCATCACAACTCTTTGGGATAAGACAATCAAAGGAGTTTAAGGGAGATGATTGAAGGCACACACCAGATGATCAAAGTGAGATATCATATGCCTCCAGTGTATGAGATCAGAGATGGGCACTGGATCAGAAGGAGTAGGCATGGTGAGCTACCATGACAAATAAGGGAGGAAGGAGTGATGTGTTTGCCACTTTGGCAAACCGGATGAGAGGAGAACCAGTCTGATGACATAAAAGGTAAGTGTTTGCACTTGCAGACTTGGATTCACTCCAGTTGTTGACATCGACAGAGATGCCTGTTGATGACTGAGGTCTGAGACTGTCATGCCACTAGTGTGCAAGTAGACGTACCTTGGAGTCTGTTGTAAAGAGCAGTGTGTCAATCGGGTTGATGACCGGTTAATGTGTTCCACTAGCAGGACAGTAAAGTGCAAACATGAAGGTTAACTAGTTAGGGTATAACTGGCACGGTTAGAGAACCGGTAGGTAAGCACTGGTAGTGTATGATGTGGTCGGTGATAGAGTCTAAACCGACACAGGTGACTGAGCTGAGGTGCATGCCGACAAAGACGCCACGTGGAGTCAAGGTGGCAATCATTTGTGAAGTGGCGAATGAACCGTGCAATTGTGAGGTAGTTTGTGACTGGTTAAGCATTTAATGTAGGTTGAGAAAATCATGGGAGGATTGTAGAGGTTTGCGGCTTGAGGTAAGTCGAATAGAGGGGATCTATGGCGTGCATTGATCGATGTAGGATGTCCGGGTGTAGATCGAAGTAGGTGAAGCAAACAGTCGGAGCATTTATGGTGATTGACCAAGAGATAAGCTGACAGACAGGATGCAAGTTACTAAAAATAGAAGACGTGTGCTGGAAGGATGTGTTATGGCGGGGATGCGTGATTGATAGCAGTCTATCAATCCTCGAGACAAGATCCGATGTGATCTGATACAGATTGGGTTGGTGGAAAGAAATCCTAAGCGCACCAATGTTTGAATCTTATCTTGATAGGAAAGCTCAGATATATATCTGCATGTTGAAGATTAGAGTGATTCATGATGCTGCCAGATGCTGGAGGCCGGAGAGGAGAAGAAGAGCGTGATAGTGCCTCGTGCAAGTTGCAGAAGATAACAATATCTGAGTGTGTGGAGGTGCGATCGGTAGTAGGGTTTAAGAGAGGCTTAACCGATGATGTCAAGGTGACCGGTGAACTGTCACTGAGTATGACAGTGGTGTGTACAAGCAGCGTGCGTACCAGTAAGAAGGCAGCAGAGAGGAAGGCAACACAGAGTGAATCGGTGCAGAGTGAGTGGTTTAGGAGATCCAGCACGACAGAGTACAGTGCAGGGTTTAATCGGTAAGTTGAGTAACCGGTAGTGGGTGCATGTTCTGACAGTTCATCCAACTGGCAAAGTTAGAACCCTGGAGTTAGCAATAGCAAGCAAAGGAGGCAACAGAGAGTGAAGCAGATTGTGAACCGACGGAGAAGAGGCAAAGTGGCAGAAAGAGAATACAACCGATAAGGTTGAGGAGTGAAACTGATAGAGGAATCATTTGCAGAGGTTACAGATCTCATTTGTAACTAGGTTATAATTATTGTATTGTTCGTAATCATTGTGATCACTGAGTTGGTGCTCAGTGTAGGGGTTGGTGCTCCTTTGGTTTGGTGCCCATAAACAGTTAGGAGTTGGTGCTCCTTGGGTTGGTGCCCTAAACTTTGTAATACAATGTTTATGGTGAGGCTGGATTAGAGCAGTAGACTCCAACAACATTTCTCACAGAGGTTTTTCCCATACTGGGTTTTCCTCGTATATCCTGTGTTGTGTGATGAATCCTTGTGTGTGCTTGCATAATGTTCTCTTCCCTTATCTCACCGGTATGTCATCTTGGTCTTTGATATGCTAATCGGTATTCACATTTACGATTAAAAGGGTTAAGATTGGAAACCATTGATTCACCCCCCTTCTCAGTGGCATATTGTGTTCTACACGGCTGGCATTCTCACCAAGCCCTTGCCAAAGTGAAGTTTGTGCGTTTTCGAGACAAGCTTGGAGTTGTGGAGAATGAAGCCCTTGCTGAGAGGGAGTCTCAGCATCAGTGATTTCTTGAGATGTATTTTAATGCATTCTTCTTTGTGAGAGAAGTTTGAGGTGCAAGCACTTGTAAATGCAATCTTCTTTGTGAGAGAAGTTTGAGGTGAAAGCCCTTGTTCGACCCTCTGGGAGTAGTTGTAGAGGTGGGAATTTGTAACCTCTAAGATGATGAATCTCAAAGAACAAACTATCCGCCACTACCTCACTTAAATTGGTGCTTAGGATGAGCCAGGGGATACAAGATATAGAATTGGGACAATACAAGACATATAGACCTAGACAATTCTGGTAGCTCTCTGTGACCAGGACGAACGTGCGGAACTAGGACTCCAACACGACGCGCTACCGTCCTGTACAGACAAAAATAGAGAACCGTACAGAGAAGGGACTAGCAGTTGTATAGATAAATGAAAGAAGCACGATAATATAAAAATATAGACAACTAGGAAATAAAGTCAAATAAGAGAAAAGGGGAGAAAATAGACAAACAATAAGTCCACACTATGAAGCCTCCAGCCAGATAAATCTTATCTAATGCAACCTGCGCACAAGCTAGAAAGGAAAAATGTTTGGGGCAGCTTGGGGACTTGCCTCAGTCAAATCCCTGTTTTGGTGTTTCCACCTCCACAAACAACCAAATAGATTGATAGAATAAAAGATAAATGCAAGATAAGATAAATGATAAATGATAGAAGAGGGATGTGATAAATGCAAGATAAGATAAATGATAAATGATAGAAGAGGGATGTGATAAATCCCAAGATGCGCAAAGACATGATAAATAGATAGATATTACCAAAGAGGCTTGAGAAAGGCAAAAGAGTTGCAAAAGAATACCGTGAGAGCTTGAGAGTGCTGTAGCAAAATAGAGACTGCTGTAGCAAGCGAGAGAGAGTCGAAGAAAGCTGTGAGAGCCCAAAGAATAAGAGAGATTGTGTCCAGAGTCTAGAGATCTTGAATGAAGAGAGAAGATGGATTTAAAAGAGAGAAGAGGAGGGAAAAGAGGACTGGCGAGCCATTTGAAATATTCGGGGCCATTTCCACCGACATGCGCAAGTGACAAGTGGAAAGGCACGCTCAGAACCGACATTCGAATGTTAAGATGTCGCAAGACGAATGTTTGATGCTTGGATGTCTGCGCAGTGTGCTAGTGTCCAAATGAATCATGCTCGAAAACAACAGGAGACAAGGGAGACACATGGCTAACAAGACGGACACCACGAGGGAGCTGTTGAAAAGGAGCTCTTGAGCATCCTGAGAGGGAAAAGGCTGATGCAAGGTTTGGAATGAGCCTACTCATGTGCTAGGGGAATGGACACCAAAGTGGTTACATAAGATGTAGGACAAATTACAAAGGGGTATGCAATTTTCAACACTACATTTTGCCCCCACTTTAGTGGGCATATGAATGAACATGAATATGCATGCTAAAGGAAATCTGCTGAACAAGAAATAGCATCATGATACCAAAAGGATACTGTAGAGGAAGCAGATATATCTCCAAGCCAAGGAAGCATGCCCCCAAGCTGAAGACCTACAAAACAAATGCATTATATAGAAAACCTGCACAAGAGAATAGGGTAAGAGAATAAGGGAGTCCCAAGACAACAAGGTTAGAATATGAAAGCATAGAACAAAGAAACTATGATCTTGAGTCAGCAGAGTAAAAGAGACCTCGATGTAAAAGGTTGTCTTAGAACCATTCAGCGTCCCCAAAATAAGAAGAAACAACAGATAGAGGAATTCTAAAATGAAGAGAAGAATGCAAGGATTGATCACCTCAAGGAAGAATGCACCTAGAAGTCAGAGAAGCAATCAATGTCGAAGAGATAGCACATGACTGAGACATTAGCTTGATGCATCACTAGCAGTCATGTAGACATGATGATGATAAAAATGATAGATCTAGCAAGTTGTGTTATGCTAGATGATCAAAGATAAGTAGCACCAACCTCGCTTTGAAGGAAGGCTACTACCAAAAGATAAGAGAAAGAAGATAATCGTGATAGGGAGGCAGATTTTCGTTGATCAAACGAGATTGCCCCCAGTGAGATGAAGCTAAGATTTGGAATAGATATTGTTACTCAATACATTGCAAACACGCTAGCTGCAGACTAACATGTCGGATGATAAGATAAAGGATAGAGATACTAGATAGATAAGACAGCGTAAAAAAAGGAGCCCCGCTTTAGAGGAAAGCCCCTTGTTACGAAAAGATACAAGATAAGTGGCCGCTGTGATATGAGATACGCTGGTATGGATAGCAAAGTGCATTAGGCTAGATAGCCATATGATAGGGTGATGAGATAGATAGATTTGGTAAGTAGTAGATTGACCCCTACAAAGGCAAACATGAAAAAGCGATAAAAGGATAGTCACCACAACAGGCAAGAGATAGATGGTCACTGCTATGGGTGAGAGATAGAGACATGATAAGAATGAGCAACGGGTTGAAATATGATAGAGAGCAAGATAGAGATATACCTCGATGTCACGTTCTATGCAAAGAAGAACAAGAAGGCAATAGATCGATGACACCTGATTGATGAAGTTGTTGAATCTTGTCATTCAAGGTCTTACATTCACTAGTGGAATGGCCAAGCACTTGATGGTACACACAAAAAGAATGATTCTTAGGAGACTTCTTATGTGTAGGAGGAAGAATAATCACACGAGCTTTAAGAAGCCGCAAGAAGACATGTTCTTGCTTAGATAAAGGATGAGGAGCATGAAGTAACCCTTTCTCTTGAGGAGAAGAGTTTAATTGCTCACAAGAAGAAGAAGAAGACATAGGAACATTAGAGAATGAAGTGGATGAAGACAAAGGAGAAGCTTTGTAACCTAAACCCACTGTAAAAGAGTGTGATTTCAATTCCAAATGGACCTTAACTCCTTGACCCATGCGCCCAAGACCATCTCCTTTGTATCCATACTTGGAAGCAATATTGAACCTTGGACCATAACGTGATTGCAACTCTTCCAAAGGGGGAGGATCACCTTTAATGGTATAGCCAATGGTGTTCACATGATCTTGCGCTACAAAAGAATAATCATATTTGGTAGCGGGTGTGAATGATACTTTTGGAATATTAAGGTTGATAGGGTTGACTTTATATTCTCCAATGAGGGAGCTTGTAAAGTCTAAGGAGCCCCAATCATCACCAAGAAATGCCTTTGATTGAGGAGGAGATGAAGTAGACTTAGGACTTTCTATTTTAGGAGGATCTTCTTTAGGGACATCCTTCTCATGGATTTCCTCTTTAGGAGGGTCCATGGGAATAGTTGTTGGCATATTAGAAGATAAAGACGAAATATAGTTTTGAAAGGTAGGTGTAACTGGGGCATGACTAACTGCTGCAATTTGACATAAGTGCATAGCTTCAGGATCAGCTTTGATTGTAACTACCTGATTATTAGCGACAAACTTAATAGAACCATGAAGGGTAGAACTAATTGCTCCTAAAGCATGAATCCAAGGTCTACCCAAGAGAAGATTGTATGATAAAGCTCCTGGTATAGCATACACCAGGGTTGGAATAGTAACTAGTCCAATCTTTATAGGCAAAATAATAGTGCGCAAAGCGGTTTTACTAGTATTCTCAAAACCACGGATGAACATGCAAGATGCTGCAAGAGACTTAGGATCCGCCTTGATTTTGGGCAATAGATCTAAACTACAAACATTGAGTGCTGAACCAGTATCAATGAGAGTCTGTCGAATGCCGACACCGTTAACATAAATGATTATCATTAATGGATCTGCTTGATTTCTTACTTCTGGAGGTGGGAGTTCATGTGGATAGAATGTAATATTTGGTGAATCTGCATGAATACGATCCATCAACATATTTACATCTGTCGGCCTAGCAGAAGAAGGCAATAAGATCTTTTGCACAACTTCCTGTAGCATACCTTGATAAACTGGAGCAGTCTGAAGAAAATCCTAAAGTGAAATCTTAGCGGGAGTAACATGAAGTTGCTAAATAAGATTGTAATCACTAGATTGCTTAACTGAAGGCTTAGGTGCTTTAGGAAGATTTGGTTAAGAAGGTGGTAAAGAAGGCTGTGGATGATCAAGATGTTGCTTATTTCTTCGAGTATTATAAGTATCGGCTACCATTCTATAAGAAGGAGCCTTAGACTGTGCATATCTTGTAAAAAGATCTGGTGAGTCATTTTCAAACAGAACATCATGAATAGATTTTACCTTCTTTGGAGAAGGACTAGCTGCAGTCACATGAATGATTAGTCTCTTAGGCCTTTTAGGGGCAACAGAGACAAAAATAACATTCATAGACTCATTATGATATGTAGAAGATTTAGATGAAGGGATTTGCTCAACATCGACCTTTGGAATATCAGATATGAGTCGAGACTCATCATTCACTAATGCATCATCTCTAGAAGGTAGTGCACTAGAATGAAGAGATGGTAGAGTAACAATAAGAAAGGCGTCAATGATTTCAATCTCTTGTAACAAAATATCCTCTGAAACAGAAGATATATTACGAGAGGGATCAAAGGCATAGAGTGATACACGCAAAGCTAAGTCACCATCACAAGCATGAAAAGGAACATCATTAGCACTTTGAATAAAGTTAGAAACTAAGTTAATAAAAGAAGATAACATATGCATTTTGAAATTAATAAACTTAAACTTAAGAAAGAATGCATAAATTTGTTGGCCGAAGGCCGACGAACCATTAAATGGGGTTCAAAATTGTCCTTTTTTAAAAAAATATATAGGGGTATATTGAAAGACGAAAGGAATGATAAAGAATGCTCTAAAAATATTACAAAAGAAGTGTTTAGGTCGGGTTCACCAAAATGTAGTGTTGGGAATTTGTTACCTCTAAGATGATGAATCTCAGAGAACAAACTATCTGTCGCTACCTCACTTAAACTGGCACTTAGGATGAGCCAGGAGATATGAGATATAGAATTGAGACAATACAAGACATACAATCCTTCTAGACAGTTCTAGTAGCTCTCTGTGACCAGGACGAACGCATAGAATTAGGACTCCAGCGCGGCGCGCTACCATCCTGTACGGACAGAAATAGAGAACCATATAGAGAAGGGACTGATAGTCGTATAGATAAATGAAAGAAGTATGATAATATAAAAATATAGACAACTAGGAAATAAAGTCAAATAAGAGAAAAGGGGAGAAAATAGACAAACAATAGGTCCACACTATGAAGCCTCAAGCTAGATAAATCTTATCTAATGCAACCTGCACACAAGCCAAAAAGGAAAAATGTTTAGGGCTGCTTGGGGACTTGCCTCAGTCAAATCCCTGTTTTGGTGTTTCCACCTCCACAGACAACCAGATAGATTGATAGAATAAAAGATAGATGCAAGATAAGATAGATTGATAGAATAAAAGATAGATGCAAGATAAGATAAATGATAGAAGAGGGATGTGATAAATCCCAAGATGCCCAAAGACAGGATAAATAGATAGATATTACCAAAGAGGCTTGAGAAAGCCAAGAGAGTTGCAAAAGTATAGTGTGAGAGATTGAGAGTGCTGTAGCAAGCCAAAGGGAGCTGGAGAAAGCTGTGAGAGCCCAAAGAATAAGAGAGATTGTGTCCAGAATCTAGAGATCTTGAATGAAGAGAGAAGATGGATTTAAAAGAGAGAAGAGGAGGGAAAAGAGGGCTGGTGAGCTGTTTGAAATATTCGGGGCTGTTCCATCGACATGCACAAGTGACAAGTGGAAAGACACGCTAAGAACCGACATTCAAACGTTAAGATGTCGCGGGATGAATGTGCGGTGCACAAACATATGCGCAACGCGCTAGTGTCCAAATGAATCACGCTCGAAAACAACAAGAGACAAGGGAGACACGTGGCTAACAAGACTGAAACTACAAGGGAGCTGCTGAAAAGGGGGTCTTGAGCATCCTGAGAGGGAAAAGGCTGATGCAAGGGATGGAATGAGCCTGATCATGTGCTAGGGGAATGAACACCAAAGTGGTTAAAAGATGTAGGTCAAATTACAAAGGTGTATGCAATTTTTGACACTACAGTAGCCATGGTGGATCCACCCTCTGGGAGTAGCCATGGTGGATGTCATGTGAGAGATTCCATGACTTAGCACTTGTGTTTATTCACCCTCTAGGAGTAGCCATGGTGAACGCCATGATGTGATGACAACATCATGTTGAGTGATTCCGTGATGAGCACTTGTGTTCATTTGCATTTCCATTCATCGATGTAGCCATGATGGACCCACCCTCTGGGACTAGCCATGATGGATGCCACTATGTGACTTAGATATCGAGAAGGATTCCTCCCTAGCTAAGAGGGAGTGTTAATGTTAATAGCTAAGGTTGGACTCCTTTAGGACCGACATAGATAACTTAATTGTCTAATTGGCCTATCAGCCTTAGACAATTACATATACCGATTTAATAGAGACAATTAAAATTGTTTAAGCAAATGCGATCTGGTTATGTGTAATGAAAATAATATAATTAATGTAATCATCACCAATTGCGCCGACTTGAATGTCTGCCATCCTTAGTGAATATATTCGATGCACAATGAGAAGACGTGTTCTTTCTTGAAGAGAGCCAACCCTTGGACAAGGGCTCCATCGGCGGGTGTAAAGGGAGATTATATCTCCCTTCCTTGAAAATATATTCAATTCATCTATTAGCAGTAATATAACCGTCTACAAGAAGATTGAATATACATAGAAGCGAATCTACATCTCCCTTCAACAGTTCAAATTATATAAACAGATCGTGTTCTTCAGTATTCTTCAGCACATCGAATCATCAACCAACAGATTGCAATTACATATACACAGCATATCAAACCTATCATCTACAGTTCGTTGTTGAAGATCAGACCGTGCAATCTATTATTGTTTTTTGCTTCAAGAAGTGAAGCAAATATATTGTAAAGGCATCTTGTGCATTAATAAATATAATAAAGAACTTTGTTGCTGGATTTTTCACCTTCAAGAGGAAGGTTTTCCTAGGGTATATTCTATGCAATGTGTTTGAATTATTGTCTATTTGATCTGATCACAAAAATTAACAAGATAAAGATAGAGAAGACTTGTTAAATCTGTGCCAAACGTGTAGGTCTAAACATCATGGAAATTCGAAGTGCAATCAAGATTTTGCGGATAATAATGTGTTACTACTGATAAATGGATTAGAGATAATTTTGGTTGAGGAGAGTTAATAAATTGAGAACAAACTGCTAGATTCAGTTGATAAATCAAAAAATCCCTGGAATGGTGTTATGGAAGATGATGTAGACCCAAATTATGAAAAGGAAGTAAATATGCAAACCCTATTCAATCAACAATTCCATGAATCAGGTGAATAGCAAATGGGTAACCTATCCCTAGAAAAGAAGGAAGATTTTAGGCAGTGAGACAAAAGCAGGACATCAGGGTATGATAACAGACAATACAATGGAATCTATTAGTGTAGTAGTAGAAATTGCAAATCTAAATCAAACTTTTGATCCTTGTATAACCCCCATAGACAGGATTATGCAAGATGCCTCGGGAGAAGAAGGAATGTTGGATTCAGATTTTGAACAAGAAGAATGTTTTGAAGAGACAAAAACAGATATTATGATGGAATCTGGTATTGAACAAACCTAGTCTAAATTGAAAAAGCCAAATATCAAATACAAACTAAGAAGAGGGGCTAAGACAAAAAAGGAGTTGGAAATGGCAGCCAAAGCCAAGGGACAAATGAAACTTAGAAGCAGGAAGGGGCTACTCCCTCCCTCTGAGAAATGAGGATCGTTACATGAAATGCTAGGGGCATGAATGCCCCTAGCAAATGGAATCTGGTTAGGCATCAGATAGATTCAAATAAAGTAGATTTAGTTTTATTGCAGCAAACAAAATGGAGTAAGGTAGATGTAATGCCCCCTTCCTAAGGCAGTAGTGCTGTAGCAGGACTAACCTATTGACAAGAGTCCTCGTAAGCTAATATAGTTGGCAGGGGACTCACACAGTGGCATATGAGATTTTTAGGAGGCATATGAGTCATTTTTGGAGTCTTGAGCCAGTTCCCTATTTTTTAGGAAGGGATCCTATTTTTTAGGGAGTGACTGTTAGTGTAGACACCTAAAAATGGTCAACGCTTGCGGAGTCATACTTTAACATTTGCGCATTGCCTCATTTTAGGTTTTTGCATCGCATTAACATTTCTTCCATGTTTCGCACTTGGTCTTTATCATTTGCGAGCATTGAGTCATTCTTCATTCGTCTCGCTCTCGAATTTGGTCTTGTCGACAACACTATCCAGTCATGATTTTAATCGATCTTATCCTATTGCATCAATGTGCGTGCTTATTTGTCATCATTTTGGACATCGTCAATCCTAATTAGGGTTTTGTCCTCCTGTCAATCTGGCGATTGATTTGTCAGCAATCATTGTCCTCTTATCAATCTTGTCATCTGGCGATTGATTTGTCATCGGTCGTTGTCATGTTCGATTTTTGTCATTTTGCGATCGATTTGTCATTGATCGTAGTCATTTTCAATATTGTTGTTTTGCAATCTATTTTGTCATCGATTCTTGTCCTCTTGTCAATCTTGTCATTTTGTGATCGATTTGTCATCGATCGTTGTTTGTCTCAATTATGTCAATTTGGATCAATTTGTCATTGTTCCTCGTCAATTGGCGCATTTTCTCAATCAAATCATTTATCACATTGGTCATTTATCAATCCAAAATCAAATCATGATCGAATCGATATCAATTATCCTTTGTCAAGACCTAATTGTCGTCTTTTCATTTCTAATTCATCTTCTAGGGTTTCGTGATTTCATCATTTAACCTGGTTTGTCATTTCTTCCTCTAGGATTAATAAATTATTTATTTATCCTAAGTCTTCTTGGAGAGGGAATATACCATAGCATAACCCAAAGAATATGCCAAAAGCTGCTTTTGGAGGGAAAATCATTCCATGGGGAGAATAAAGTAACTTTGGTTGAAGTTTTTATTATGATTGGAAGTTTTTGTTGTGAGCAGCAGCTTGTGTGGAGCCAGGAACAGTGCTTCAGCAGTGGATTGGGCTTTTGGGAACGAAATCTCTGAGAAGAATTGGTGCCTATAGGTGTGTATGATCATCCAAGGGTATCCCAGCAAATAAAATCTTCGTTTCCAGCATTTGTGAGGGTAAAAGACAGTGGATCAGACTGATAGGAGGGCAGATCAGAGTAGTTTCAGAGCAGAATTAAATTATTGGAAGCTCTGCAAACAACCTACAACAGTAAATTAACCAGCCGTACCCCTTATTGCAGCAAGGAGCATCATTACCAGCTGGGAGTGAGGGTTTGGGGGTCAAATAAGGAGCAGATCAGACCTTTATCAAACTGAAAATGCAGATCAGACTTCAAATCAGTCCATGTATGCTGTTAAAGACTTCAAATCAGTCCATGTATGCTGTAAGGGTATGTAATCGACCCTTTGTCAAATAAAGAAAATTCATACATTAATCTCCAATTGCATTAATTTCTTATTTCTTTCATTTCTAGCAGTTTCTTTTCTTTATTGTATTCATTTCATTTTGCAAAGCTTCAAAATTTCCCAAAAATCAAAGAAACAATCATAAAACTCAAAAACGAAAGTAAATATACTGTAGCGTCGTAAATTGTACGCACTTGCTAGGGTGGTACAATTTCACACCTAGTTTAGCACCTGCCTTGGCGCATTTTGCATTTTGCAATCTAATTTGGATGTGAAGAAGGTTGAAAATGCATCAAAAGAGTCAAAAGGGGAAGTAGAAGATGAAGTAGCTGAGGCATTTCTCTCCAACATGCAGAGTGATAGTTCATTTAGGATTAGGGGAGTATTGGATGGTCACCGCGTGATAACATTGTTGGACACAGGGGCTACTCACAACTTCATAGATGAGGGGCTTTTCATCAAATTGGGACTTGAGGCAGAGGAGTTTCATGGGTTGTGTTGTGACCATTTCACACATCGCCCCATTTAAATGGGGACCCCCTCTTTTTGCTCGTTTTTGCTCGCCTTTCGCTTTGCTTTTTAGGGTTTTGGTTTAGTTTGTTAGTTGTCTGGACCAGGGTCAAGCCTTAGGGTTTCTGTTACTGTGTTTTCAAGCCAGAGTCCAGTCCAATTTTGAATTTGAGAGCTTCCTCCCGAGGGATGCAATTTTGGAAATAAAGTGAATTTGCCAGAGGCTAAGTAAGTTGGTCTAGTTTCAATTGGAATTTTGAATGCAGAGTCCAAATTTGTCTAAGTGTGAATGATGAGATTTTGATTTTTTTTGGTCCGATTGAGTAATTTTGACCAAATTTTGAAAATTTTGATAATTGATCCCGGGCATTGGAAATGACTTGTTTTCGCCTTGTGAAGTGATTAAAATCCCAAAATCTTGATATTTTGGCCTGGGGAAGCAAAATCGCTCCTGTCCCTCAGTGAAGGACCGGAGCTTGTTTCTCAAAATTTTACTGTCTCTGCAGGATCAAGATGAATTTCGGATTGGAAATGATAAAGGGAGGCATGTTCTTTCCATTGAATATAATTTGAAGAATTTTACAAACACGGGAATGTGCCAGGAGCAAAAATCGCTCCTGTCCCTCAGTGGAGGACCGGAGCTCAAAATCAAACATTGCCTTGTCCTTGCAAGATTTGAACAATTTGACGATTTGAGGAGATCAAAGGAGATATGTTTCATCAGTTGAATATAATTTGGAAGTGCCTTCGTGAAGAAGATTGGACCTAGAAGCTAAATCGCTCCTGTCCCTCAGCCAGGGACCAGGGCGAAAATTAGTGGTAGCTCCCGTCCCTCTCACAGGGACCAGAGTGAAATTCCTCATAAGGCAAAATTTGAGCAAAGATCAAGTGAACATTAATTTTGAGGCAAGTAAAGGTGGCGTGACGAACTCGTTGAAGACAAATTGAAGATTACAAGACACCAAAGTGAGGCCCATATTGGCCTAGGCGCTCCTGTCCCTCAGTAAGGGACCAGAGCGATTTTTGCCTTAGGTCAATTTCTCACCAAGTTAGAATGAACTCCAAGGCAAAGATGAATGAAAGGGGGTACTACAAGACCATTGAAGATAATTTTGGAAGTTAGCGAAGTGTGATGGAGCCTATAAGTGAAAATTCGCTCCTGTCCCTCAGTCAGGGACCAGGGCGAAATGGTAGCTATCTTGCCTTCCACCCAAATTCAAGTCATTCCAAGTCAAAGTATAAGGTGGCAAGGACATTTTGAGGTGTCTCGACGAAGAACGAAGTCGCAAAGACCGCCAAGGATGAAGGATTTGCACTAAATGCCCAAGTTCGCTCCTGTCCCTCACCAAGGGACCAGAGCGAAATATTCAAATGTGTCCAAATTTAAGTTGCCACTCACATTTTAAGTGTTCGAAAGGGAGTAAAGGTCATCATTTTTGAGCCTTGAAGACAACTGCAAGTTAATATGATGAAGGAATTGCACTATATGCTCAAGTTCGCTCCTGTCCCCCAGTCAGGGTCCAGAGCGAAATTTCTATGAAGGCATAAATTTTGAATATTGATCACGTTTCAAGTATTCAAGAAGGACCAAAGGACATCGTTTTATATTGTGAAGGCAATTGCAAGTTGATAAGAACAAGGATGCGCCCAAGACACCAAAGTTCGCTCCTGTCCTTCAGTGAAGGACCAGGGCGATATTCACCATATTGGCCAGTTCTTTCAAAAATCACGCTAAGTCAAGGACGTACAAGGTTGCACAGGGTCAAAGTGTTCTTAAGAAGATGATATGCGAGGAAGTTAAACGTCAAAAGGTGATCAAATTGAGCCAAGAAGCTAAATCGCTCCTGTCCTTCAGGCAAAGACCAGGGCGATTTTCATTAAATCTATCATTTTCCTTCGAAAATCATGTCAAAGCAAGATTATATAAGGCTGAAAATGTCATTTGGAAGGCAATGAACATGAAGCAAAGGTTGAAGGACGGCAAATTTAGACGAGAGCACCAGGTTCGCTCCTGTCCCTCATCAAGGGACCAGGGCGAAAATCCTTCAAACTTCAAATATGCCTCGTAAAAGCCAAGTAAAGCAAGCGTGGAGTGAAAGACTAACGTTGTTTCTTCCTCATGATGAAAATTGGTGATCGAAGGAGCTAAGGTCAAGGAGAAAACATAAGGTTCGCTCCTGTCCCTCACCAAGGGACCAGGGCGATATCAGCCTTAGGAGGCACTCATCCACAAAATCAAGTCGATCAAGCTTGAGGTTCCTAGCGAAAATGCCAGTTTCAACGTGGAGATGGTGATTTTGAACGTCGAAGGCGAGAATCCAGGTTAAAATGACAATTCGCTCCTGTCCCTCTCCCAGGGACCAGAGCGATATGGTTCGTATTTCTCAACTTCAAATTTTGGCGCTAAAACATTTTTTGGATTTTATTAAATGCTAAAAATCGATAAATTTAAAAAATTCAATTAAATAGCATTTAAAAATAACGCATGACATTTATTAATTAATTTTTTGCCTATTAAAAAAAAAAAATTGAATTAATAAAAAACGAAGGCATTAATTAATTAATTATTAATTCAAGTAAAAAATCAAATTAAGCGCTTGGATTTAAATTCTTACAAAGTCGGCCATTGGTTTTTTAATTAAAATTGTTTTTAATTATCTTTTAACTACCAAGTCGGCCTAAGGTAATGCATGAGGTAAGCGCCTATAAAGGGGGGTGTTTATTTCATTTTCAAATCATTATTCAAACATCCTTCACATGCGATTTGGAGAGGTGCGAATTGTGTTCAAAGTGGAGCGGATTTCCATTCCAAGCAAGGAGCGAATTTAGCAAAGGAAGTGGTGCGAGCATCATTAAAAGGGGAGTGCGAACCTTGGTTAGGAGTAAGGCGAACTTGCTATCATCACGTCAAAGACCCCCCCCCCAAAGGTGGCGAAGTTGTTAAGGAGGACGTTCATTTGAACATTCGCTTGAGGAAGATCACGTGGGAAAGCTTCAAATTTTGATTTTGCCTAGTCAAATTTCCTTGTTTTGCTTTTTAGAGTTAGCTCTCAAGTGAGGTATGGCGAAGTCTTCTCTTGTTTTGAATTTTGATCGTCATTGCCTTAAATTTTGAATTTCAGTGGCTCAATCGTTTTTTAGGAAATGATAACTCAAGGACTTATCATGAAGTTTCCTAAAATTAATATCTAATCTATGTTATACATTGCAAAATCTAGTTTCTTATTATGAAATGTTGTGTAGGTATGGCGACCCCGAAGGCAGGAGCATCCACCAGTCGTCCATCTCTCATGAAGGAAGATCAAAAGACCGAAGAAGTGGAGACCAAGATCGTGTCTAAGTGGAGCAACATTGGAGATACCAACTTGGGTAACTTCAGTACGAAGAAGTTTCGAGAGGTCCCTTACATTGGCAAGCCATCACCTGTCGCCAGGAGGATAATTGAAAGTGGCATCATTAAGGCGGCCGGCTTCCCTCCAGCAGTACAGTTGCATGAGTTGATGATCGAGTGTGCTCGTCATTATGATCCTCAGTCCAGAACGATCGTGTCCAAGGAAGGAAACACTTTGGCGTATCTTTCAGAGGAAGCTATAAGTGAGGCTTTCCATCTTCCAGAGCACAGAGATATGGTCTACAAGAGCATAGAAGGAGTCAGGTCCATGTACGAAGATGATCCAGATGCTTGCCTAAGCATCATCAACAAGAACTGGTTACTCAAGAGTCGTCCTCGCCTGAGCAAGATCCCGAACACACCACATAGGATCGATTTCCAGGAGGAGTACAGAGATTTGATTACAATGCTCAACCGAGTCACGGGAGCTCCTCAAGCCTTCTACTTTGAGAGGTGGATGTTCTACTTTATCCAGGTGATAGTTCAGGGAAAAGGAACAATTCATTGGGCTAGAATGATTAGCCATTGCTTGGACGTACAGTTAAGGAGACTCAAGGCTACCAAATCCTTCCACATGAGTTCATACGTCATATATGCCTTAATCAGGAGCTTTGAGTACGCAGGACTACCTCACAGAGGAGTGATTGGAAGAGGACTCGGCGAGGTCAGGGTTTGTGATTCCTATGTCCACTTGCAACATCCGCCAGGAAGTAACTACAAGTTAGTTAATGATACCTTCACAATGAACATCACCAGGACGTTGCAAGGTGGGATTCACAATAGGCTATCACAGGATGCACAGGAACTAGTAAAGAGGTACGGTGCTTGGTTTATCCAATTTCCGAAGTTTACTTATATCAGAGTTCATGGATGTCCTTCACCTCCATACATGTTGCCGAGATATCCGACAGACAAAATAGTGTTACTTGAGGTAACAAGACAGTTGGCAGCTTATGCGAAGGCATTCAGACACAGACATGGAAATGGAGTTCCTGTACCTATCATCTTAGGCAATTCAGTTGAGGTATGTCCTAATGCTTTAGCCATGGATGACGCAGAGAAGGAGTTAGCTTTGTATTCTTTTTCATTCTTTGCTTTGAGAGAAAGCTTTGATCCACATGGATATATAGAGGAGACAGTCGGTAGGAAGTTTAAGCATGAATTTCAGATAGAAGATTTTATGATGAATCTCCTAGACGATCTTGAAGTGAAAAGAAAGATGCATTCTAGATTGCCTTTGGATTTCATCAGGAAATGCAAGATTTACAGAGTGGCCAACCAAGCTCAGGACAGTGGCAGACATCTCCAGTCATCCTATGACCGAGAAAGCAAATCAGTAAGGTTAGATTGGAATGAGCCCGAGGTCGTGGATCTAGATGCTTTGATGGCTCCAGTCTTGTCTTGTACTCGCAGATGGGTTGATGTGCAGCATCAGAAGTTGAGGGAGCAAGGCATAGCTATGACTTTCACTTTGGAAGAGAAACCAGCCGAAGGTGGAGCTAGTGTAAGCGAAGGTAATCCTAATCCCAGAAATACAGGTGAAGGTAACCTTCGAAGTGCAAGTGAAGGCAATCTCTATCCAAGAGGCTCGAAGAGAAAAGAGAGACCTGAGAAGAAAGAATCTTCCAAGAAGAAGCAAGGGGCCAACCGAGATCGTTCATCCGGCACATCTTCTCGACAAGAGAAGAGGACACTTGAAGTGGAAGATTCTATGGAGTCAATGGTACAGAATGATAAAGAAGGACAGGCACCAGGTGGATCTCTTCAAGACAATGAGTTGCATGAAGATGGGGAAGATAATGAAGTAACATCTCCTCCCAGAGAAGAAGAATTGCTCAAGGAAATACAGGTTAAAGAGACAAGATCTACCATCCCAGATTGGTTGAAGGAAAGATTAACTAGGGTGATCGTGATTGAGGACGAAGACAATGTAATTGATTTGGAGAGCCTTGTCGGACATTCCCAGGAAGTGACAAAAAAGAGGAAGGCTACCAAGATGTCCAAGATGATTAGAGATGAGACTGGATCCAGAAAGTTGCAGATAGCTACGCCGGCAGTGGACAAGTATGAAGGTGAGATCCTAGCAGAAGAATATGATATAGAGACATTTGAGCTAGGTCCATCCACAGCCGAGCAGACACTAGATGATGCCACCGATTCATTTGAGGCCTTGAAAGACAAGCTTAGGGAAGAAATGGAGAAGAATAGGAAGCTTGAGAGAGAGGTTGGTGCATGGAGAACATATTTCAGCCATCTCAATCAACCTTTAGGATGTCAGGATCCAGCAAGATCACCCATACAGGCACTTCCCCTTCAATCAATTGGTGAGGCA
This sequence comes from Cryptomeria japonica, assembly GCF_030272615.1. Classification (NCBI taxonomy): domain Eukaryota; kingdom Viridiplantae; phylum Streptophyta; class Pinopsida; order Cupressales; family Cupressaceae; genus Cryptomeria; species Cryptomeria japonica. Next base: position 474,803,790 of record NC_081415.1, on the reverse strand, counting down.
GAGAGATTCAGGAGTATGGTCCAGCGTATGAGTACTTGGATGGGCAAATCTCATACAGTTGCCGTAGAATTTACAACAAGGATGATGAAGACTATTCATAGGGCTATCCAGGTTCTTGAGATTATCCACAACTTGATGATAACAGTAGCTGCTTTTGCTCATACCAAAGAGGTTATCATTCCTGTCTTGCGAGTAATCAGACAAACATCGAGGAAGGTCTTAGCACAGGAAAAGATCATGGATGGAGGACCTCACAGTTTACTTCAGTGGTCAACCTTACTCCAGATGAAGGAAGTTCTCTTCGAGGACATCAGTACTAGATGTAGCCATGTTGAGGAGGTTATCAACCCGATCCAGGACAGAATATTTGAGGTACTACGTACTATTCTTGGCAGGAGGATCGAAGTTGAGACAGATGTGGATTTGCAGGAATTGGAGGATAGAATCAAGGTTATCTTTTGCAAGGACGCTAATATCACAGATGAGCAACAGGACCAGATGTTTGCTACCATGCTCCTGATTGAGAAAACTAAGGAACTTGAACCTGAATGGGACGCTACTCTTCTCGAGGCATTTGATCAGGTCATCCACTTGGAAGAAAGAATGAAGAATCTTCCCGAGATTCCAATTGCTGAAATCGAAGGAATCGTGTCTAGATTCATTGCATATGCTAAAAAGGAGCATTGGAAAGGGAATAAGATTCTAGATGAGAGGTTATTATAGATGACATGGCACCTTAGTTGTCATTGGTTTATGTCTCCTAGATTTTCGTGCCAAATTTAATAATTGGCTATGCATTTAATGTTGTGCAATAAAAGGGGAACTTTTGTAATAAAACCCTAATTAGGGTTTAGGTGTCATAATCTTGGCCATTGATCTGCTTTTTGATCTGGACCGTTCATTGTAATTGAGGATGCTATTTATACCCTCATTTCTTTTCATTTTGTAAGAAGGAAAAACTAGAAATTAGAGAGAGTTAGAAATTATTGATGTATTAGAGAGATTAGAGTTTAGAAGCAATTTACTTTTGTAGCAAGATTGAGCTTTGAGAAAGGAATTCAAGCAATTGTTGTACATGATGGCTTTGAGATCAATGAAATATTGAAGTTATGGTGTTTTGTTGCAATTCTTTTGGTTATCTTCATGGTTGTTCATTTTCCTTGAATCATTCTCAATCGAAGTAGTGTGTTAATTCGAAGGACAAAGTGTTGGACTTGATCTTTGGTAGGATTCGTTTTCCAAACCACTAGCTTCTTGCTGATTGTAGGAACGCCTTGCGTGGTCGACTGGAGATATTTGAATCGTTTAAACCTTCAATCATTGTTGTATCTTGGATATGTACCTTCGTGGTAGTGTCCTTGGTCTTTGATGTATTGAAAAATCATTTGTTACCTTAGAAGATCGCATCAATTTCAATTGAGTTGTTAATTTATGGCAATATTGAAGTTGGTAGAATCTCACCAAGTCTTGTCCACATTGAGTCATTCTTAGGGTTAGACTAGATTAGACCTCTTGCAAACCCTATCCTTTTGATATTTTTTGAAAAGCTTGTTTAGTTTAGCAAAATCTTCGGCAACGTAAGGCCCCTTGATGACACAGCAATCACAACGACCACTGGTGCTTATCCACACGTAGAGACCCTACTAAAAAGAACATTGGAGTCATCCTAACTGATCCTTCTTGCGAAATCTTCAGCAGTTAGCGACTTTATTCAAGAGAGGATAAGATGCCTTTGGGTATTTTATTCTGTGTATGATTGTGTACAAAATACACGTCAACAGGTTGCGAGTAATAGTTGCGGCTGGTTTCACTCTTACATGCAATAGGAGGATCCAAGATCTCACTCTTCATTTGAATGATTATGTGTTCTAGTCTAACTACCATGTAGATGGATTGGGGAGAACAAATATGGTTCTTGGCATGACAGGGTTTCGGTCTATTGAGGAGTTTTATCTCAACCTGCGGAAATTGGAAATAAAGTTTGAGGTGGATGGGAGAAAACACGTTCTTAGGGGGATAGCTGATGGGAAAATGTATGGAGCTTCCCTTAGGAGCATGGAGCATGTAAGTTTTGAACCGAGTGAACATCATAGCAGCAATTTACCCTCAATGCGTGATCATGAGTTGGAGGAACAATTTGTGGCACTCCATAATAATCCCTTATTTGAGATTGGGGCTGACTTGGTTGGTGATAATCCTCTCTTTGAGTGGACAAGTGATTCAAAGCATGGGGTTAGGAACGTTGAGTTTCTAGGATCAGCAGTAGGGAGTGTTGAGAGTAGTTTTTTTTTTAGGATGGTCTACATCATGAGTCTCCTATGCATGGTGTTATTGGTGATAGCATGTTTGAATTGGATATAACTTTCGGCATTGTTCTCATCGAGGAGCATGACAACTTGGTTAATCCAAGCTGGTTGAGTGGAAAACAGGACTAGCAATGCACGTCATTCATAAGGCAGTGTTATACCCATTGTTCAATGAGATTGGACTACTTGCATGAGATTGACTTCATGATCAGAGTGATGCAGCAAAAGCAACACATACTGTAGAGACTGAATTGGGATCCGGGTATTGGTTGGAGTATGAATATTGTTGCAGAGTTGATATTGCTTGAGGACAAGCAATCTTGGGGAGGGTAGACTGTAATGTCCCCTTCCTAAGGCAGTGGTGCTCTAACATGATTAGCCTATTGATAGGAGTCCCCGTAGGCTAATACAATGGACAAGGGACTCACACAATGGCATAGGAGGTTTTTGGGAGGCATACGAGTCATTTTTGTAGTCTTGAGCCAATTCCTTATTTTTTAGGAAGGGCTCCTTGTTTTTAGGGAGTGACTGTTAGTTCACTCGAACCTTGGGGAAGCATAACAGGAGACATTGAGAGCATCCCCAGTTGTTTGGGAACTGTCTCCTAAATTTTAGGGAGGTTCCTATTTTTTAGGAGCAGACTGGTAGTCACCAGTGTACCCACTAGGATGTCTAGAGAATTGTCAGGGAGCAAGTGGAGTTAGTTTTAGTGATCAGGGATGGTTCCTTAGTCTTTGAAGAGGATCCCTATTTTTTTAGGGGAGACTGGTAGTTGGAGCTCTACACCCAGTCATCACCTTGGGTACCAGTGGCACCAACAGTTTCAGTTTGGAGGTGATTGGGTGTAGTTTCATGAATAAATTGAATATTTAAATAATGACTTTAATGTCTTAATTTATTCAAATAAAATGCCCAAATAAGCTTATTATATTATTATAATAATAAAAGGCAAGTGGACCACCCCCTTGGGAGTCATGATGCCTAGTGACATAACATTGTTTCTTTAAAAAGCAACTTAATGAAATGACAAGAAAGTCATCCCAAGAAGGTTAGAACTTCTTGGAGAGAGAATATGCCATGGCATAACCCAAAGAATATGCCCAAAGGTGCTTTTGGAGGGAAATTCATTCCATGGGGAGAATAAAGTAACTTCAGTTGAAGTTTTTATTATGATTGGAATTCTCTTTTGTGAGCAGCAGCTTGTGTGGAGCCATGAACAGAGTTTCAGAAGTGGATTGGGCTTTTGAGAACGATTTTCTCAGAAGAATTGATGCCTACAGGTGTGTAAGATCATCCAAGGGTTTCACAGCAAATAAAAACTTCATTTCCAGCATTTGTGAGGGTAAAAGATAGTGGATCAGACTGATAGGAAGGCAGATCAGAGGAGTTTCAGAGAAAAACTAAATTAGTGGAAGCTCTACAAACAACCTACAGCAGTAAATTAACCAGCCGTATCCCTTATTGCAGCAAGGAGCATTATTACCAGTTTGGAGTGAGGGTTTGGGGGTCAAATAAGGAGCAGATCATACCTTTATCAAACTGAAAATCCAGATCAGATTTTAAATCAGTCCATGTGTACTGTTAAAGACTTCAAATCAGTCAATGTATGCTGTAAGGGTATGTAATCAGCCCTTTGTCAAATAAAGAAAATTCACACATTATTCTCCAATTGCATTAGTTTCTTATTTCTTTCATTTCTTGTAGTTGGTTTTCTTTATTGCATTCATTTTATTTTGCAAAGCATTAAAATTTTCCAAAAATTAAAGAAAATATCAGAAGACTCAAAAAGTCAGAAAAAAGAAGAAAAAACAAAACTTTCCAAAAACATCAGAATTTGCATCAGCAGTTGGGGGTGGTATATTACAGTGGATTGGAATATTCGCGAGTTATATTCTTATCTGATTATTACAGAGCTCAGTATTCTTGTAATCTTCATTTCTGTTTGATCTGGATATTTTCTTATTATTTTATTAGTGTCTTTGTTTCTGATCCGATGATTAATGAGTGATTGATTGATTGATTGATTGATTGAATGAATTCCCTTGATTGTATGATTTGAGGTATTGGTGAGTGATAATGTAACGAAGTTTGATTTGATGTTTGAATGAATATTGATCTGATGGAATGATTTGCCAATTGATTGTTCGCTTGATTTGGATGATGATTGATAAGTTTTCATTGAACGATTGGAATGATCTCTTTATACTTCATTGGTGTAAAGGACACCACCTTTCATTGCTACCTTTCAGAATAATATATATTATATCCTTTCCCAATTATTCTCTCTTTCCCCTCAAATGAGACCTTTCCTTTATATCTTGCATTGTGAGGGAGAAGTCACACCCCTTCATCACGCCCTCCCTTTGCAAGGGTCACAACCTTTCACAATTACCACCCTTTTGAAGGGTCACAACCTTCCATTATTTGCATCCTTAAAATTCACTTCCCTATTTTCTGCCCATTCCTTTCTTCTTCCATTAACCCTTCCTTAATCCCTATGCTTCATTCTTTCTTCCTCTCTTCATTCCTTCCTTGATTCATGCCTGCAACCTTCTATATTAAACTCATAATCTTAATTTCTATTCCCCTCTTTTCATTTTAATTGCTTACTCCCTTTATACCTTCATCTCTCATTGAGGTGACACATCTCTTTGGAAAGAGATATTCCTTTGAAGGGTCATGTCTCCTCATTGCTGTCTTATTATTGAATTCAGATCTGCACTTCTGATTATAGATTGAAATTCCCCCCGTCCAAATGAAGTTCTCTCTTTTCTTCTATACTTCATGTTTGAGGGAGTCACAACTTTTCGCTTCATGCCTTTTGACCATTAGTTAACCTTAACTAAATTTTAATTATTTTAATCTTATTCTTTTATATTGTAATTTGATTATTAGTATTTATCATTAAATCCTATTTCAAAATGGGGACATTACGGTCTGCCCTGCTGAAGTTGCTTGTCCTCAAGCAATAATCATAGAGTGTTTAAGATGATTCCCAATATGGATTTGCTTTGGAAACACACATGTAACAAACTTCTTGAGAACACATCAAACACGATGTGAAGCATATTCAAGACATAAGTGAAATATCCCCTTGTTAGTAGCCTTCGTGGTTCAGGTGGTAGCATATGGAACATCAATATACAATGTACAATACCAAAGTATCACAATTCATTCATTAACATGGAAACAATAGCGCACAACACAGTATACCCGAATAGATTTGCGTAACACAGGTGTATATCATATTCATCTCCCAATACCATCCTCTCACAATGTGCTACAAGTTTACAATATAAAGAGTTCGCGGTTGGTTAGGCCACCAACCGTCCGACAACTAACTACCCGCAGAAACAACTTAATACTATTATTTTCTATTAAAGCATTAAAAAGCCTTATTTACTAATTACTGGCTTACATCACCCAAAACTTGTTCGTCTTCCAGACGAACACTACAGCAATTAAACAAGAAATATCTACTTAGAGGGACAAGAGGACGTCCCTGTTCCCGTAGTGGTCCGTTCTCGGAGTATCTTCAGGTCTCTCTTAGCAAGAAGTTGCTTCTATCGAGTGGCTTTCAGAAGCCTGAGTGCATCCATTCGGTCCTTCTCAGAGGCAGCCAACTTCCGTTCTGTTTCGCGTCGCATGGTTCTCTCTTGAACCATTTCTTGCTCCATAGCCTGGATCGTTTCTTTCAGCTCACTCTCTCGCTGAAGGGCTAAGGTATGGACTCCTTCCATTCTGTTTGCTTCCCAGGTCATCCTTTGGAGCTGTAAGAATGTAGCACGGAAGGTCTGCTCTATGGAAGTGAGAGCTCTCATTACTTTCCGATTACCTTCTGTATGTTCACTAAGGATCCGTGGTATTCCCCATTCTGCTATTATCTCTGGAATTCTTGTGTCGGGCCAACCTTGGTTCCTAATGTTCTCTGAGAACTCCCTCTTGCAGCCTTCTGTCATAAACGCCAGTAGTGCTTCTGCTGCTCTTACTATAGCAGGCATATCAAACCCTCGAGACTGATCTATCATCCTCTTCGTGGCTGCCCTCATTACTTCCAACTCGGAAAGTCAATTCTGCGCAACTGGTTCCCACTCTTGGATTCCCTCTGCTAGTGCTGGTGAGGACGTACTGTGCCCTTTTCCGATTCCTTCAATCCTCTGGCTCTCCTGCTGATCAGTCCCCAATGATGGTGAAGGAGGTGGAACCTCTATGTCCATCTGGAATCTTGCTAGCAGGCTGTCTGCTTCTGTCTCCATGTCTGTTTCCTCAGTCCCCTTTCCTTTGTCTCCCTCTGGCTCTTCACCGTGTACTCCTTCGGTATTTCTTGCCTCCATGGTTGCAAGTGGGTCAGTTATGGGTGCTACTACCAATGCAACAGCTCTAGCCGCTTCTATGCCCCGGGTTGTGCTTATGTAAAGGGTGTGGGCTCCAGCATGTCCCCGCAAGTCTACTAACTGAGATGGGGTCCCTGTGACTCCAGTTACCAAATGTGCCGTGGTGGGAATCTGTGCTGGTTCGAAGAGTACCTTTTTCCTTACTCCCCATCCTGGTACGGCTGGTATGCCCTCCATACGGCTCTCTGTCCCTACCTGCCGTGACCCTCCTACGTGTTCTCCTTCCTGTTCCCTGCCCATTGGCTCCATCCTGAATTCTCCTTCATCTTCTTCTGAAGATGATATGTATGTTTCTTCTCCCCCTGTATCTACCTCTTCCTCAGAATTGTTGTCTTCTTCTCCTCCATCTTCTAAGTTTCTTGCCAGTTCTAGCCTTGCTTTTTTCCTTGGTGTTGTCTCTGTGGTTACTGTAAAAGTGTCCAGGTGTAGCCAATAGTACATGGCTGGCTTGTAGGGCTCCACCCGGCTTGAGGCCACAAATCCTCCTCTGTTTTCTAACGCCACTTGAGTTCTCAATGCTTCCAAGAAGAGGGCAATGAGGTGATGGGGCACGTATAGGGTCTTGTGTTTGAGGAGCATGGCTTCCTTCACACGGTCGGAAAGGACTCTGCCCCAGTTATAAATTTTGCCATTACTCAATCCGTGCATGAGGCGTAGCATCCATATTGCGACATCGGATGCTCGGCTTGTTGCTGTTAACTTACTCTTTATGATATCCAGGACACATCTCCATTTTGGTGAGGTGAGGTAAGATTTTTTCAGGCCCCTTCTATTGCTATTCTGCCATAAACTGTTCCATTGCTCTTCTGTGAGTGCGTCGCCGCAGATATGCTCCAGTAGCCATTTCTTTTCTTTTGTAGGCATTTTGGCTGATGGTTTCATAGCTGAATCGCCGCTACTGGGAATGCCGAAAACTTTGCTGAATTTTTTGGGTGCATAAGAAATGACCACTGTTTGTCCCAAATAGTCAATTACTGATCTATGTCTGTCCTGCTCATATCCATGGACCATGGCACGCAGTGTAGGCTCGAATTCTTATAGGTTGAAGATGGGCATGAAAATGATTTTGTCAACTTCTGCTTGCTTTAATGAACTTTTTAGGGGGTGGTCCTCCTCATTGTTTTCCCACCATTTCCTGCACTCGCTTCCAATTACTCCTTCAAACGTGACATTCTCTACATTCACCTGTTCTGATGCTCTTTCTTGGCTTTTCTTGCTGATTCCTGGCATGATCATTGCTTGCTTGTTAGAAGTGCTAGCTTTGTAATTTATTTCATAACTTCCCTTTTTAGGGTTGCCATGACTCCCTTTCACCATCTTGTGCGTGTATGGTGATGTACCCGAGGGCTGTGGGCCTATACGCTGTGACTGAGGCTAAGGTGTTGTGTAAGCTGGTGGTTGCATGCTTTTGTTTCTAAGTGCCGCCCCTTTTTCGCTGCTGCTCCATGTTGTGCCGCTGGTGCTGTGTCCTATGCCCCAGCTCCCTCGTACGCCTTCCTTCGCCCTGCTGCGTACCTTACCTTCATCCCCGCCGCGTACTCCTTCCACGCGGCTGCCTTTCTTCCCGCCGCGTACGCCTTCCACGCGGCCCTTCCCGCCGCGTACACCTTCCACGCGGCTGCCTGCCTTCACGCCGCGTACGCTCTTCTCCCCGCGGCTTCCTTCCTTCCCACCGCGTACGCCCTTCTCCCCACTGCCTTCCTTCCTATCGCATATGCCCTTCTCCCCGTGGCTGCCTTCGTTCTCGCCGTGTACGCCTGCCTCCCCGCCGCTACGTACGCCTCCTCCTTCCACGCGTACGCCTTCGTCCCCGTGTCCGCCTTCCTCCACGCGTACGCCTTCGTCCCTACGTCTGCCTTCCTGCACGCGTACTCCTTCCTCCTCCACGCGTACGGTCCCCTTTACTCCGTTGTGTGCTTGTCTCTCCTTGTTGCATGCTCTCTCTTCCACCCTGCGTAACCCGCGTACAATGTGTTTCTTGTGCGTGGCCTCCGCCTTCTTATTGTTTTCTTGCGTTATTATTTTTACTTTTTTGGTTTTGTTTTTTGATATTTTGCCTTGGTCTTTTATTTTTAAATACTTCCGCCTTGATTTTTTTCTTATTTTCTTCCTCTCTCCGTCCTCCTCTCTCTTCATTTTTTCTTTGTGCCACTTTATTTCTGTTTGAAAATTGGCTATTTTATTTTTTTCAATCACCCCCATTTTAATGGTCATCATATTAATGGCTATGGACTCCCTTTCTTTGTAGATCTTTAGTTTTGATCCATTTACTGGATCTTTGATGGGGCTATCATCCAGGTTGGACAATTTAATAGCTCCATTTTTTCCCACTTCCCTTACCTTGTATGGCCCTAGCCATCGAAGTTTAAATTTACCTGGTCGGAGTTCATTCCGACCATTGTACTTGAGTACCAGCTGTCCTGGCGAGAACTTCATCCGCCTTAGATGTTTATCATGCGAAGCTTTCCTTCTGTTCTAAGACACTTCTATGGCCCATTGGGCTATTAGGCGGCGCTCATCTAATTTTTGTAATGTCATAAGTCGTTCTTTTAGGCTTTCCTCATCCCCCCATCTGTTCTGTATCGCTATCCGCAAGGTTGGTACAGTGTATTCTACGGGCATTACTGCCTCCTGTCCATACATAAGCTGAAAGGGGGTGTGTGTAGTTGTCGCTTTGTATGTTGTTCGGTAGGCCCACAATACTGCTGGTAATCGCTCTTCCCAATCTCCTTGCTCTACTCCACACGTCTTGTAGAGAATAGATACTAGTACTTTGTTGGTGGACTCCGCTTGGCCATTCGCCCTGGGATAGTATGGACTAGATAATGTGTGGAAAATCTTGAATTCTGTTGTCATATTGCGTATCACTTGATTGACGAAGTGTACCCCCCTATCACTGGTGAGTTGCAGGGGTATCCCAAACCAGGTCACAATGTGTTCATATAGGAACTTGGCGGTGCTCAAGGCTGTGTTGTCGGGTAAAGCTCTGGCTTTGGCCCACTTGGTGAGGTATTCTGTAGCCGCCACAATGTAGTGGCATCTATGTATTTTGCTTGTCCTCATAGGTCCTACGAAATCCAGTCCCCATCTTTCGAACAGTTCCTGTGGTTGGGACGGGAACAAGGGCATGAAGTCTCGTTTGAGTGGCTTACTTGCCCTTTGGCATGTGTCGCAGCTGGTCACCCATTCCCTCGCATCCGCATAAAGTGTAGGCCACCAGAGCCCTGCTAACAAAATTTTCCGTGCCGTGGTATCTGGCCCCATATGTCCTCTGGCTAGTCCTTCGTGAGATTCTCTTAGGACTCCAGGAATTTCTTCCTCTAGGACACATCTTCGCAGGATACTGTCCAGACCTAGTTTATATAGGAGCTCGTGGATCAATTGGAACGTGGTACTTTTTAGTGCGAGCTTCCTTCTCTCACTTGGGCTCATGTCACCTGGAAATGTTGTTGTAGAAAGATACTGCCCGAGTTTCTCGTACCAGGAAGGTAACACCGCTATCTTGAATAATTGGCCATCGGGGAAATCTTCGCTCACTCCTCCTTCTCCTGGCTCCCCGGATTTTATTCTAGACAGATGGTCAGCCATTACGTGACTTTTCCCTGGTCGCACCACGACATTGAAAGTAAATTCCTGAAGCAAGATCAACCATCGGCTTACCCGTCCTTGAATAACTGGTTTGTTCACCAGGTACATGAGTGCTTGGTGATCCACAAAAAATGTGAATGGGGTGGCCAAAAGATAATGGCGGAACTTCTGCACTGCATATACCATTCCCAAGGCTTCCCTTTCCGTGGTGCTATAATTTCTTTCTGCTTTTGACAGTAGCCTACTAGCAAAATATATTGGGTGGTCTAAGCCTGAGGATCCCGGTTGCGTTAAGATGGCTCCAATTGCAAAGTTAGAAGCGTCCACATGTACATGAAATTTATTCTCCCAATTTGGGTAAGCCAAAATAGGTGCACTTACCAATTTGGTTTTGAGTTCTTGGAAGGCTTCGTTCTGCTCCTTGCCCCACACAAATGGTTCCCCTTTCCTTGTTAGGCGTTCAAGTGGAAGGGACACTTCTGCAAATCCTTTAATGAACCGTCGGTAGTACCCAACATGGCCAAGGAAGGATTTGATCCCCGTAACATCTGTTGGGCTATCCATGTCGAGAATAACTCTGATCTTATCTGGGTCTGTTTTTAACCCTGCTTTACAGACTATGTGGCCAAGTAATCTCCCCTGTAGCACTAGGAACCTACATTTCTTGGGATTGAGTGCCAGTCTTGCTCGTCGACACCGGTCCATGCATTCTCCCAGTATCCTCAAATGGTTTTCCTTATCACTATATACTGACCAGTCGTCCAGGAAGGCCTTGAAGTTCCCAGTGGCCATTTTGTCAAAGATGTGGAGTATGATCCTCTGGAAAGTGGCTGGGGCGTTGCATAGCCCAAATGGCATACGGTTGTATGCAAAAACTCCATCTTCCAAAATAAATGTGGTTTTGAGTTTGTCCTCTTCCGCAATGCTGATCTGGTTATAGCCGGAAAAACCGTCCATGAAGGAGTAAATCTCATGCCCTGCTACCTCTTCGAGGATGCTATCAGTAAACGGTATCGGAAACGGGTCCTTAATGGTTACCGCATTTAAGCTTCTGAAGTCCACGCAAATGCGGATCTTGTTTCCTTCCTTTTTCAGGGAGATAACAATGGGAGAAAACCCATTCACTAGTTTGCACTTGGAAAATGATCCCGGCGTCTAGCATTTTTTCTATTTCTTCTTGTACCTTGGCCGCATAGTTCTTATTCATGCGATAGGGGCGTTTCCGCACAGGTCTTGCCCCTTCCATCGAAGGTATTCGATGTATGCATAGTTCCGGTGGTACTCCCTTCAGATCTTTATAAGTCCAGGCGAACACATCTTTATACTCCAAGAATATCTTAAACGCGGGTGCCTTTAGTACAGGGTTCCAATCATCTCCAACCATTATCACTCTTGGGTCCTTTCATCTCCCAAGTTGGTGCTCTGAACCTTTGGTTCCTCGTATTGTACCACTTCTTTCTCAAATTGGTGTGCCGGTGTGCTGTCTACTTCTGCCCCTCCTTCCTCGTATTCCGCAAATCGTGGCGGGTAGGTGTCATCGTTTCCTAACTCGAGGATTTCTAATACATTGCACTCTGGTTGGAAGATCTCATAATCTTCCATCTGCTAGTGGAATAGTCCACTTAGAGAACTTGTTTCATCTTCTGAGCAATTACCGAGGCGGAGCACCCCTTCTCCATTGGGCTCTATCTCGCCTTTTTCCCTTACGGTATTCCCCTCCGAGTCAAAATCTGAGGCCATTTCTTGACTCACCTGCTGGGTTCGCAGATCAATAACATATTTGTTTCCCTCACTTTCAATGGAAAGGGTATTTTTTTTCTAGTTGTGGTCTGCTTTGGCCGTGACCAGCCATCCTCTTCCCAGAAGTGCATCATATCCCTTCCGCTCCAATGATATGACCATGAAATCTAAAAAGAAGTGTTGTGTCCCGATAGTTACCTTTTGGCCCATAAGCGTGCCCAATGGTTTGATGCCATGCTGATCGGCTCCTATGAGGTGGAAGGCTGGCGGCCAGAGTGTCGGTCTCCCTAAGGTTTTCCATGTCTCCTCAGGTAGCACATTTACCGCAGACCCTCCATCCACGATGGTGTTAGTAAGTCTGAACCCAAGAATCTCCATTTCTACTACGGCTGGTGTCCTGCCTACCCCTACTGTCATCAACATAGGATCATTAGTCTCCTTTGCGTGGTTCCTTCCTTCCATTTCCTCCTTGTGGTTCGGCGTCTTCCCCTCCTTCCTGGTCTCCTCCACTTGGTTTATAGCTATCCGTAGTTGTGGTAGTGTTTGCAACAGATCCACTACGCGGACCGGCACCGTGGTTTGTAGTAGCTGTTTCATTATGGTTGTTTCGAAGTCGGTTCGCATGTTGTTGGTGGTTTTGTCGGGTGCTGGCTTTCTCCATTCCTCACTCATTTCCCTTTCTACTTCTCTTTGTGCCTCTTTTAGTCTTCCCTTCTCTGTGCCTGGGTCAGGGTATATTAGTTTCCTTGTATGAGATTGGGTAATGGCTAGTACTTCTGGGCACCGTGCGTCTAGTTCCGGCCGTACTACCTCCAACATGTTCACTCCTTTCTGTCTTGGACATTCCGTATCTTCGTGATTGCCCGGCCCACACCATTTGCAGAGTAGCCCTCCTTGCCCAACACCACTCTAGCAGTCGCGTGCAAAATGGCCCCATTCATTACATCGTCGACATTGTATCATTGGTCTTCCTTTTGCATCGTATTGGATGTGACCCCGTGGTGTATTATTATTGCTGTTGTTGTTACTCCCCCTCCGGCTGGTCCTATAGCCGCCTGGTGACGCATCTGGGTCTGGTGACGCATCTGGGTTTGTGTTCTTGGTGGGTGTAGTGGGTGGTGTTGCCTGTTCTTGAGTATAAAGTACCTGGGCATTCCTAGCCTTCAAGTTGTAGGGGCATTCCTTAATAGCATGTCCCAACACTTGGCAGATGTCACAAAAAGCTTTCTTTGGACAATTGGTTTTTGTGTGTCCCTCCAGTTTGCACTCTGTGCACCAGAGGTCTCTGCCCTCCCTACTTTCTTCTTTTTGCGTCCTCATTTCCCGCATCATCCGTCTCATATCCTTCCTGAGTGCTTGTATCGTACGTGACTCCTCCTCGCTCTCCTGATCACTGCTATCTTCATCGCTTGTACGCTTCTTGCCCTTTGATGTCTTGTTCTCACTTTCAATATCCATGGCTCTATTGTATGCCTCCATGAAAGTGGATGGGGTACTACCTTCATCTTTTTCAGCAATGATGGTTGCAAACCCTCAATAAACCATCGCTTCTTTAACCCGTTGGCGGGGGTATTATCCATTTTGCCAATTAATTTTTTTAGTTTGCGGTAGTAGGACCGCACCGTCTCACTCTTGCCCTGTTTGGTGTTGTATATTTCCGCGGCGATCTCGTCATCGTCCCGCAGTAGCCGAAACTCCTCCTCAAATGCCTTAGCAAGTCTTTTCCAGGTATCCTTTGAAGTGATGGGTAGGTCCGTGTACCAATCAATGGCAATACCCCGCAGGGTGGTTGGAAATGCTTTTAGCCAGTTATCCTCATCATCCTCGCCATTGGCCTGCCATATGGTGACACAAGTTTTACAGTGGCGGGCGGGATCCTCCGATCCTAGTCCATTGAATCTAGGGAGTTTCTGTTTTTCGGGGTTATGTGCCATCTTCCGTGTACTTCCCGAGTTGTCCTGGGAATTGTTGGATGACTCGGTTGGGGCAGTTGTTTCTTCCCAATTATCACTGCTACCTAATACCTCTGGGCTGTTGTGACTCTTGTCCCAAGCTTGTGTATGTTGTCGAGAACCTTCCGCCACGCTCCCTCTTTCTTCCACTATCTTGTAGAGTTTCAGGCGCCTCTCAAGTTGTTCTTGGATCCGCAGGGATCTTCTTACTATGTCTTCTTGATTCCCTTCTTGTTCCTCCGGGGCTTCTCGGTTTCGATCTTTGTTTAGTGTATTTGGCATTAATTTTTGGAATTGCGGCGGTTTCGTCGTTGTGTATAGTCCCTCTGTTCTTCTTCCCTTTGAGTCCTTTCTTTATACTGTTGGAGCACTTGCTGCCTGCATTGCTCCCTTCGTGTGTTCTCTCGTTCCTCTTCACGTTCCACGAGTACACGTGCCAACAACCTTGGAAGGCTACCCAGGAGATCATGTATTGCCTGGTTCATGTTGAGTTCCGCCCGTACTGTATCAGCCGAGACAGCGCTCAGTTCCGCTTCTTGCTGTACGTACCGGTCCATGGAAACGTCCCACGCATGAATCAGGTCCTGTGTCAACTGATCCTCCCTGGTTACTTCCATGTTATCTTCTATGTCACTGTCTATCACCAGGATATTTTGGTCGAATGGACGACCCATTATACTTCCATCCTGCCAGCTTTCCCTCCTCAGACCTTCAGGTTCGACTTAGGCAGCGGCGCCAAAATGTTAGTAGCCTTCGTGGTTCAGGTGGTAGCATATGGAACATCAATATACAATGTACAATACTAAAGTATCACAATTCATTCATTAACATGGAACCAATAGCGCACAACACAGTATACCCGAATAGATTTGCGTAACACAGGTGTATATCATATTCATCTCCCAATACCATCCTCTCACAATGTGCTACAAGTTTACAATATAAAGAGTTCGCGGTTGGTTAGGCCACCAACCGTCCGACAACTAACTACCCGCAGAAACAACTTAATACTATTATTTTCTATTAAAGCATTAAAAAGCCGTATTTACTAATTACTGGCTTACACCCCTGTAGTAGTATGATTGAAAATACAAGGAATATTTGCTAATAATCTCCGTTCAGGGTTCGTGTGTCATGCTGTTATGGTTTGTCTCAGAATTTTCAGAATGATATGGTGGTCTTCAAACTCATATTTTTCATGAATAAACATTCATAAATGACTTCTAATGGAATTGGTCAATTACCAAAGATGCATTTAATTCTATATTATAGAGTTTGAGGCTACTTTAGACACCTTAACATATAACTCCAGCATGCTGACATTATGACAAACAGTTGGTATGAATCCTCAGAAAATTTAGATAAAAGATGCAATCTTATTACTTCTTAATTTTGAGACAAATGGACTTATTACAATGATCAAATCAATGTGCCAAACACCTAGCAATCTATCAATGATTTTTTTAGAAAGTCTGAAGATTCGTGGCAGCCATGGACACATACACATAACCAGGAAACAAGTACATGGAATGTGGATAAAGGAACCTGGAAACAAATCGCCTTCTTGGGTAGTTGATGTAGAGAGTAATATTGACAATTTTGGAGCTTTCAATGTCCAATTTCTACCCCAATATCAGATCGCCCCTGCTGCTGCTGTAAGGGTCTGAGAACCATCTATTTTTCAGCTTCTAAGCCTCCATTCTTTCTCCAAGAATGATCACCCTTCTCCACAAATCAAGATGTCAATGTTAGATGACCAAATTGATGCCTCAATGGGAGTCTGAAATAAAAAATGTGAAATATCTTCAAACTGGTTCGATTTTTTTTCCAGAATTTAATTGGGCCTTGATCTCCACCTGATTCTCCCTCATCTCACTCTTAAATGAATTGCCTCTCCCTCTTGTAATAAGCGATGACCCCCTTGGTGTGATTCGGTGCTCCAAAGATGGGATAAGGATGAAATTGTGGGTTATGGAGGTCTGCTGCAACTTGTCTTCAGATCTGATTTTGACTGATTTACTCCTTCAAATCACCTCCACAATGCTTCAAAAGAGATCGCCTATCCTCCACAAGCAGTTCGATGCATATAGGTATCAAATAAGATGAACTGAAAGTAATCCAATGCCCTTATACCCTGAAAATGCTACGAAATTCTCAATAAGCACAATGTGAAGGACTGAATTATCCTCCACTCTCAGCTGCAACCCCTCAGAAGGTCTTCCACTCCCTCAGTTATGCAATCTATGGGAGTTTTCGTTCCCAAAGACTGTAGTCTGCAGACACCTCTCGGTTCTACGAAACCAATTCAATTCAAATATCAATTCTCCAATCTGCCTTGAAGCTTCATCTTGATCTCCTTTTATACTTTTTTACTCCAACATCCAGATTCTTCTAGAAGTGACTTATGAAATAATATTTTTAATATTATTAATTAAAATAAATAATCAAGCTATCCATAAAATATATCAATAATTTGGACAACTTAATTAATTAAATTAATTAATTAATTCTTCTTCAAAATGGGGACATTACAATAAGGCATACATTATGAAGGAACACACACCATGCCAGACATGAGGGAAACACATAAATGCACATAAGATAAAGCATATATACAAGACACCAAGCATACATGAGAAGGGTACGCATATAAAACACACATGAAGCAAATATGCTGATTTACATTTGGTATGAAGCAAACACGTAAAGTATGAGGTATACACATGAATACACATAAGGCATGAATCATACACACGAATACACGCAAGGCATATAGCTTGAAGTATACATATGAATACATGTCAGGCATGAAACATACACGCAAAGCATGAAGTATACACACGAATACACGTAAGCATGAATTATAATTAGGGTGTGAATCATACACATGAATACATGCAAGGCCTAAAGCATGAAGCATACACATAAAACATGTAAGACATGAAGTAATACACATAAATACATGGAGGCATGAAGTATACATGTAAGGCATGAAGCACACATCTAAGTCATGAAGCAATACATAAATACACATAAGGTACAAAGTATATATGAGAGGCACTCATGGAGTGGACAAACATCGGTTATGAAGCAACACACAAATGCATATAAGGCACAAGGCATACATGCTGAAAACAGATCAGACATGAAGCAAACACAAGGCGTTCATGAGAAAAGAGCGCATATTAAATATACAAGGAGAAAGCATGCTCAACACGCATTAGTCATGAAGTAGTTAAAGGCATACATATATAGAAATGCAATGTCGGTCTATTTGATTTTATTTTTGGATCAAGTTTATAAATCCCTTTCTTAGACCTTCAAATTGCTTTTGAATAGAATGCATTTCATTGTTTTATCTTTTCCCTGTAGGCTGGTAGGATCATAGAAGCATAAATCAGAAAAATTGCATGACAAATTGGTGAAGTCCTCGCGATTTTTTTTTGTGAAATGCCATTGACTACCAATTTTGACCAGTTCTCTCTGATTTTCACCTCGTATTTTCAAGTTTAATTAGAATTTATTGGAGGGTTTCTTCCCACAATTTCAAATAGTGTTTTTCCATGAGATTTCTGACATGGTTTTCAGCAAGGGTTTTTTCGACAAGGTTTTCCCACAATTTTCAATGTGGTTCTTCTACAATTCATCCATTTAGGAATTACAACATCAAATTTCAAGCTATATTCGAGACTTAGGTGCATAGGATAGAGAGATAAATTTGTTGATTTCCATTCTTAATCATCCAAAGTAGGAGTGTGAGAATTTGGAGATGTGATTTATTCACCGGATTATCAAACTTAGCCTTAAAAGCAAATTTGATAAACTGCAGTAACAACAAAGATAAGCAAATTGACAGCACAACACACAACACGAAGATTTTGACGGGGAAATCCCGGTTAAGGAAAAAACCACAGTGGGCACCTACTCACAATAAGATGATACCCTGCAGTAGTATGTGAAAATATTACAATGAGGAATGCACATGCATTCAGACACACTGTCTAGAGCTCACTGCTCAAAATAAGATGACCCAGAAGGCTACAACCCTCGGGGAAGGTTCACTACCTTACAATAATGATTGGACTACAATCCGGATTACATGAACTACAAATATAGCATCTCCTTATGCTTGATGACAGTTCTGGTTAAGCACATTGGTCTGCCCTACAATCTCTGCTCAATGCACCACACCGAAGGATAAATTTGCTTAAGCACCACATATACCACTCTTTTGATAATGCAAACACTATATCGATACACAATTTACATGACTAAATCACCTATATATACAATTTATCAACCTTGGCAACAAGGTCGGCTAAACCCTCAACTCACAATTACAAAATTCCATCACACCATACAAAGATCGACCACCAGACCAATATAATGATATACATGATATAACATGGACCTAAATAAAATCTTCAAACATGCAGCACCACTGGAAATCTTGCCAACAACAACCGCAACACGCTACACCGTTGATGTGTTTTTTATGCACATGTGAACACAGAATAAAATACCCAAAAGTATCTTATCCTCTCTTGAACAAAATCTCTCAAATGCTGAAGATTAGCTTAAGGATCACTTGAGAAGACTCTAAGGTTCATGACTGTAGGGTGACTACGTGTGGATAAGCTTTGTTGGTTGATGTGATTATGCTGGAATCACAAGGGGACTTACATTTGAATGCCTGAATGCTTGATTCGTTGGAACTTAGATCATCTGATGTTACAATATGGTGATGCTTTTGATCCTAAATTAGTTGGAGTTTGAAAAAAATGGCAAAAGATGAAAGGTTGAGAGAGTCTATTCTAATCCTAAAAATGCAGGAAGATGAGTGAATGATTAGATGGAATCCTATCGAGCGAGGTCTCACCATCAACTTGAACCATAGTTGAAAAACTTGGACTCGACAATGACTCGGCAAGCCCAATTTTTTTTAAAAACTCGAGACTTGCCAAAACTCGGGGAAAAACTCGGCAATACTCGGCAATTTCATCGAACATTTGAAAATACATTTTTTTTAAAACATATTATTCAAAAACACACATTTACACCAAATTTGTATAACATATATTGATTTCCATGATATATAAATCAAATTCTAAGTTAAATACATAGCATAAACCAAAAAGCAAGTGCAACATGTGAATAAGAGCTCAATACATATCAATGTATCATAGTGACATAGAGTTATAGACCAAAAAACAACAACCTCTGAAATTCTGATTACATATCAAGTTCAAGTTTTGGTATCAATGAAAATGAGAAATCATAAATTGCGCCTAGTACGACTAAAACTCAAAACAGATTGTTGCCGCTGAGGGGGTGGTGCTGAAGTAGTGGCAACATCCTCAATAGGCTCCTTTGCTGCATGATCAACCTCACACTCCTCCTCGTCACGTGCTCCCACTTCCGCATCCCATTCCTCTCCTGCCCTCTCCAACTCATCTAGCTACTCATCAGTAAGGAATGGATCCAAATCATTATCAACATCATCAGGAGCAGCAACCCATTCTGCTGAATATGGATCAATGTCATCCAAGTCAAGTGCCTCATGTGAATCTTGCCCTTTCACCTTCCTCTCATGCAATCGAAGGTTGTACCGCACATAGACAAGATCATTCAAGCGTTGTTGAGTCAACCTATTGCGTTTTTTTGTGTGGATGGCCTAAAAAACACTCCAGTTGCGCTCACAACCAGAAGCACTACAAGGCTGCGATAATATGCGGATGGCAAGCTTTTGAAGATTAGGCGTTGTGGCACCATAATCTTCCCACCACAAATCTGCAAGGATAAAAAATGTCATTTATAACCTGCAAAGATTTTAATAATCTTAAAGAGAGAAGTAAATGGTAAAATAAAATTAAGGATATGTTTTTTTTACCTATTTGTAGGGTGTCTCTCCTATGTTTGCAATCATGTGAAGAAAACAATGGCCCTGCGGCCTTCTTATAGCTCTGCAACTCATCAAGTATTAGGTCTCGAAGGCTCTCATCATCAACTAATCTCCGAATGCATGTGTCGAGGCCAACTTTAACCTCTGCATCTGCTCTAAAACTCGGGGAGTAGAAAAACTTGGTATTCAAGTAGTAGGCAGCAACATGAATATGTTGGTGGAGTTGATGGTTCCACCTCCGATCAATTATGTGCCATATGGGTTCATACTTGGTCTTGTTTGACCCATACAAGTGTTGAATCGCCTCTTTGGCCTTATCCATGGCCTCATATAGATACCCCATGGAGTTATGATCCCCATCCACCATTCGTAGCACCCTCACCAACGGTTCGGACACCTAGATATAAAAAATTTAACAAAATCAGCATATTGTAAGATTAGAAAATTAAATAATAAATCATCAATTAAAGTTGCAAAACTTACATTGATGATCTCGTTCACCATCTTAGCAAAATTAGAATAAAAAATGGCAACCACAACCTTCTCTGCTTCAAGCTTCGTAGCTTAAGGACTCCCCAACCATCTTTCACTCACGAACATCCACTTCAAGTTGGGCAATGCAGCTAGTATGCTTTGCAAGGTGAGGAAATTGGTAGCAAAGCGTGTGACCCCCGATCGCACAAGATCCTTACCATCAGTGTGCTCTCTCATAAGATTTAGGACCCATGTGTGATTGTAGATGTATTTGGTGATATTCCTTCCATCTTCAACCACTTTATTCACCCAACTTAGTTTCCCTATGTCTTCAAGGAGCAAGTCAAGACAATGGGCAGCACAAGGGCTCCAAAATAATGTCGGATGCCTAGCCATTAGAAGTTTGCTGGCTGCCACATATGCAGCTGCATTATCAGTCACAACCTGGACAACATTCTGCACTCCCACATCCATCACCACCTCATCCAACATGTTGCACAAGGTCTCTGCATTCTTCACTTCATTAGAGGCATCAATTGATTTTGAAAATACTAATTGTCCCCCTGAAGCAACTAGAAAATTGACGAGTGTCCTATTCCTACCATCTGTCCACCCATCAGAAAGAATGGTGCAGCCTTTCTTTTCCCAAATACTCCTTTGCTCTTCCACTAATGGATGAATGTTTTGGACCTCATCTTGCAATAATGGCCCACTCATCTCATAACGACTTGGGGACTTGAACCCCTTACCTGCCACAATCAATGCGGTGACCAAATGGTTCAAATATGGACTAGAAACAACATTGAATGAAATATCGTTGTAGATCCAAAATCTAGCACACGCCACCTTTGCCTGTTGGTGAGCCTCTTTATTTCATGCAGTGCCTTGCAATCCAGGTTGTGCACTAGGAGTGTTACGTGGAACAAAGTAGTTTTCCATATGGCTGCCCACACTTCCTGTTCCTTGTATCCGTGGCCCAAGGGAAGAACTAGATGCCCCCACATTTGTATCAGTATGTGACCCTGTAGAACTCAAACCTGCCCTTGGAGTTGCCATTGCCTCTACTGTTCTCTTTTTTGTTGCCTTCCTTTGATCATATGCTTCAAGCGTTGCTATTGTATCCATTGTAGCCTCTTCAAGACATTTAGTACATGGTCTGATATCTCGGCATTCAATCTTTGCAAGGTGATATTTGAGCCGATTAATGCCACCTTTCATAAGCTTAGTGCAATGGATACAAATGACTTCTCCACGTGTTGGACCTGGTGTCGCATGTTTCCAATAGTGGTCTCTCTTCCTGCCACCACCTCTACCTGCAGAAGCCATTTTCTTTCAAAAAAATAGGAAGATAACCTAGCAAAAGAGAGAGACGACATTTAGGGAAAATAAAAAATTGATCATAAACTTATCACACAATAAAGATCTAAATATTGAACTGTTTAATTATAAAACTTATTTTTGATCATAAATTATTGACTGTTAACTGTTTAATTTACAATCACCGAATCAATATTAACTGTTTGATTATAATTTATATTCTGTATTTTATTATAATTTATAATCTGTATTTATTAAATACAGGATCACAGATTATAAATTATAATTTCCACAAAAATAAATCTGCTGTTGAGTTTTAATTGCCGTGTTTTATTTGATCTTTTTAACCTAAAAGAAGCCTCTTGTGCCTATATTTAAAAATTAAAACTACGTACTAAATTGCCTGAGTTAATAATTATTATTTGGTTAATAATTTTCTAACAAAATGGGATTTTATGTTGCAAATTACTTTCTCAATATATTATTTGATGAATATAATATGCCATTCAATATTAAAATTTAAAATCGTATGGATGGTTTTAACTTTTTATTTCAACACTTAAGAAATGTAAGTGCTTATTCTGTTAACTGCGCATAAAGTAAATAACTGTTAATTTTTTACTGAAATATGTGTGCTATTTGCTAAAAACCTAAATTGAAGACTCAAAAGAATGAAGACTCAAAACCTTACCTGATCGATGAGGACCAAAAACTATGAAATCGTATACTATCACGCAGGTTTATTTCGCGTCCAAAAAAGCCGGAAATATCGTCGTGTGACGGGATGGAATGAATCTTTTTTTTAAACTGCCGTTTTTATCCCCGAAATGCGTGATTTTCAGGCGAGTATTGGCAGTTAAAATCGTGGCGAGTCAAGACAAAACTCGTCCGTGATTTTTGAAGTGAGTCACTCGTGGCCAATTTTGACCTGCGAGTTCTCGCGAGTTTTTAAAAAACTTGCAGAGTTTTTCAACTATGACTTGAACAATTTGACACAAGCTCAGTGCAATCTTCTAAGGATATTTCAAAGATATTCGAATCAATACCATCAAACATCGATTACCATTCAAGTTAATGCATAAGCAATGAATGTAGAACGATTCGAAGTTAAGCTCATATTGTTTCAGTTGATCACACAAGGCACGCTTACAATCAGTAAGAGGCTAGTGGTATGGACTAGGCGGATTCCACATGAATACATTCAACAAATTTGTCCATTCAATCTAATTTATTTATCATCTAACATGAAGATCCAACAAGAAACCATGCACATTGTAAAGAAACAACACACTTCACCATAACTTCAATGAAAATGGAGTTCATTTACAACTTAGGCAACAATTTCTGCCTTCTCCTCCTACTCTACTCTAATTGCTTTTCTATTCTTCTCCTATTTCTTTTGCTACTAACTATCCACTATTAGCTATTAACCTTTACAAATGAGAGACTGGAGCCTTTTATAGAGAGCTCATTTACAATGAATGGCTAGGATTGAATCTCCATCAATGGCCTAGATTTTACTATGAAAATCCTAATTAGGGTTTGTTACAACAAACTCTCCAATGAAAAATTTACATTCAGAGAATGTGGACCAATAGATATTGAGGGTAGTTACATTGGAGTTTGTGCCTTCATATATGAGCTTGATTCATTGAACTTGGACGTGTTGATGTGGACCCCTCGGATTGGTGGAAGGGATGACTGGGCTGCCACCTCAATCTTGCACTTGTAAACTTGATTTGATTCATCATCATGATGGAATGTTGAGAGATATCTCTTGATACTCAACATTATTCAGTTTCTCAATGTGATAATGATGATGAGAAGCAAACTTTGATTAACTCTTCTGAAACTATTTGCTTCTTCAATCATGTTCGATGTAGGTCTTGGTTTTGAAGTATTGATGTACTTCTGATGTCACCACTATCCCTCTTCTTTGGAATTCCTTCTCTGTGACTCCCTTCATGTCTTCGTGTAAGTGAATGCTTCTTGTGTGACCTCCTTATTTCTTTCTTCATCTCCTGCAAAACAAACAAGCAAGTATCAATTACACGATATATAGGTTTAATAAGAGCATATAAAAAAATTCGCCCTCATGAAGCAACACTTGAAGTTGTTTTTCGCTCTTAAAGAGGAGCTCTTGAAGTTTACTCCACATTCTTGCTTCATGAAGTTTGCTTGAAATTTCTCAAACATGAAATTCGCTCCAAAAGGTGAAGTCATGAAGTAGGAAATTCACTCCAAATGTTGAGTTCATGAAGTTTATTTTCAAATTGAATCTATTCAAGGCTAAATGCTATCAATCATCTTTCACTTCTCTTTCAATTTCGCTTCATGTAGGCTTGCTCATGTGTGTTCATTGATAAAATTCGCTCCAAAAGGTGTTGTGAAGTTCGCTCCAAACTTGCAACTCATGAAGTTCGCTCTAAAGGTTGAATTCATGAAGTTCATGTTCTCAAATTTGCTTCTTTCCTTTATTCCCAACTTCACTCATGAAGGCTTGAAGATGTAATTTGCTCCAAGTTGGTGTTGGTTACCAAACCAACAGTCCCCGGGTTCTAGAGGGATTGCCACTAATTCATCAACAAACGCGGGGAAGGGTTTGGCCAACGAACGAGATTCACTCACAAGACTAAGATCTCCTATTCTTTTGGCTCTGTGAGACCAAGGCTGGTGAACCTATGTAATGTCCTAATAACTCCAGCTTCTAAGACTCTTTGACATTACATTTACGACAGATCATTCCAATGAAAGATACCAAGGAAGATGAATAAACTCCTGGTTATGGCTTTAACCTTAGTTTGTAAGCATCTAAGCACTCATTGAGGAGGGGTTTTTCTATACTAGTCCTACTCCTACTGCAGAAAGAAATGCAAAAAGTAAAAGAGATTTTGATTATGATAAGATTCTGAAAATGGAAAGCAACAACCATGACCAGTCCCTTGTATGGGCAGTAGAGTCAACTCCACAATATGCAGATTTAACATTCAAATAGGGTAACATGCAACCATTGGGCTTGAGAGACAACTACAACTAAAACCTCTAATTTTTTTTTTATCCAGGTTACAAACTATTTGAAACATTAAGAAAGTATAGACTGAAAGAAAACTAAGTTGTCATGAAAAAAAATTGCACTATGCACATGGAAGCCCTCGGGTCAACCTTCGTCAACCCTTCACATGGAAGTCCTCGGGTCAACCTTCGTCAACCCTTCACATGGACAATTTGACCATCGGCCTGTGCTCTGCAAATCGCATAACACGCGTGTTATGTGCCCCTGTGGTTCCATCATTTGGTCTTCAGCGTCGCGGGATAATGGGCTGCATCGTTTTCTTTGTCTTACTTATTCCGCACTACCTCAGAGACATCGCTTCACCCTTGCGGGATAAGCCCATTTATCTTTTGCCTCTATCGTCCTCTTATCCCGCGGCCCTTTCCTTATCCCCACGGGGACGCGCGAGATGAAGAAAACCCTCTTTGTTCCTTCACTCGCTTACCCTGCGGCGTTTGGAGACATCCCCTTTATCTCCGTGGGATAAGCCTTGGCCTCCATCGGCTTTACCTTTCCATATCTCGCAAGCTCTCGCTATGCTCATTCTCCCCGCGCAGGATAACACTGTCGATTCCCTGTGCCTTAGCTTCTATCGGCTTCCCCTATCCCTCGCCACCCTTTACTACCTCAACTATCCCCGCGGGATAAGGTTTCTATGTGTTTGCATTGCATTCTTATCCCGCATCACCCGAGAGCACCCCTTTTACCTTCGCGGGATAAGCCGTCACTATCCTTCTTTGGCTGCCCTTTCTTATCCCACAACCTCTTTCTAAGCTTCAAAACATGCGCGGGATAAGCTTTTCCTCCTGTAGCAACATCCCTCGTTATTCCTTATCCCACATTACGCTTTGTCTTTACTTTTATTCCTTTGTGCATCGACAACCTGGGTCCTTGTTCTTTTGTCTTTTGCCCTTATGTTTCCTTATCCCGTGGCCTTTTACTTGGGCCCTTGGAGCCACGCGGGATAAGCTTTCCCTTTGTAACCCTCAGTCATCTCTTATCCCACGACACAATCTTCTGCCCATTTGATGACCTCCGGGGTGCACACTTTCACCTTTGAAGCACATCCCGCGGCCTTTTCCTCATCCCCGTGAGAACGCTCGGGATAAGGAAAACCCTTCCTTTGTTGTCTGGCCTGCCTTGTACCGCGTGATCCTTTGGTTGGTCATCTTGCCTCACGGGATAACAAATGGTCCTACCACTAGCCAGCAGGGATGGACCATGGAGACCGACTCGCCAATGACATGGAACCCATCAGCCGGTGAAGCCATAAGTGAGTTGACTGGGTGGACCAGTCAACTCAAAAAAAAAAATTTCGGAGCTCGAAAAGACTCCCTCCTGTGCTGCAAAATACCTAGCCACCTATTGCTGCCTCAACGGTCAATAATATGCTTCCCAAATACTCAAGGCGGTCAATAGCATAACATGTTATTGACATGAGATGTTGATGTTAGGAATAGGGTCAATAACAAATTATGTTATTGATGCATCATATAAACCTCATGTTATACGACACATTACTGCTTGCCATAGTGTGATAACCTGCGTGTCATCTTGCAAAGGGGATTTTGAGTGCAAAAATTTAAAATTTTGAGCCTGGGACTTCAAAAATTGACAAAATTTTTGAAGTCCCAACAGTTGGCAAGTCATGAAGTTCCCTCCAAGGTGGCAAGTCATGAAGTTTGCTCCAAGGTGGCAAGTCATGAAGTTCGCTCTAAGATGGCAAGTCATGAAGTTCACTCTAAGATGGCAAGTCATGAAGTTCGCTTGTGAATGCTTGAACATGAAGTGAGTGATTCCAAATTTCCTTCATCTCCTTATCTTCCATTTCGCTTGTGAAGTCTTTGAAGCTAAAATTCATTCCAATACCCCAACTCATGAAGTAGGAAATTCGCTCCAAAAGTTCAACTCATGAAGTAGGAAATTCGCTCCAAAAGTTCAACTCATGAAGTTCAAGTTCGCTCCAAGAGGTGAAGTCGTGATGTTCGCTCCAAGAGGTGAAGTCGTGATGTTCGCTCCAAACTTGCAACTCATGAAGTATGAAATTCACTCTAAAATATGAAATCATGAAGTAGGAAATTCGCTCCAAATGCTGAACTCATGAAGTGGATTTGAAATTTTCTCTAAGTGGTGTGCACATGAAGTCTTATTTCAATCGCCTTGCTAACTAAGCTAGCTTGTCTCTTCCAAACATGAAGTTCGCTCCACATTTCTCAACTCCTGGAGTTCAGTCCAGACCTTGAACTTATGAAGTTTGCTTCAAGTTGTGAACTCATGAAGTTAAAACCCTACAGAAGACTGAGAGATGAGGCAGATTACAAATGAGTTTATTGATCATTTTACTGCACAAGAGTTCAATCCTTAGAACAACTCATTCAAATGCTCGAACTTCATACTTACATTAATTCTCAAACAAGAGATAGACTCCTGATTGACTGACATGACATACAAACCCTATAAACTTACTTCACATTTCACACATGGCTATTCACCTGACTCCTAGCCATTTAAAGCGCCTTTACCTCCCTAATGCAAAGGCTAATAGCTAAGACTCGACATGAACTAACAACTAAGCTACGACGACTAACCTAAAAAGCGAAACAGTGGGGGTCCCCATTTGCGATGGGGCGATGTGTGAATACCTCACAACATACACCACCAAGAATACCGCATAACACGAAGAATATCACCGGATCAACAAAATCACCAAGATTGCGCACAATGATCAATGTGGACCATCGAAACAAATAGGACACGATCTGGAAACACCAACAAGTACATTAGAACCATACGCAATAGCTGCACCAACACCACTTATCAAATCTTCATGGATCAACATCTGAAACTCAAGAACACTCAAACAGCAGCAACTCCAACTAGAAAGATAGCTCGCGGAGCACCAAATCACGAATCATTTAAAATGTAGATACACATGAACATCCCAAACAATATCCCAAAATCATAACTCAAAATCTGATCACACCGGAATATACCAGAGGAAACACTAAACTCTGCAAAGCACTAATAAAAAAAACCACACTGCAAACCGGATCAATAAATCACAAGAATATGTTGACATCAAGGACAACATCATATCCTAGCAGCAACAATGTCCAACACCATTAACTCTTCCTTAATCCCTATGCTTCATTCTTTCTTCCTCTCTTCATTTATTCCTTGATTCATGCCCACTTCCTTCTGTATTAAACTCATAATCTGAATTTCTATTCCCCTCTCTTCATCTTAATTGCTTACTCCCTTTATACCTCCATCTCTCTTTGAGGAGACAAATTTCTTTTGAAGGAGATTTTCCTTTGAAGGGTCATGTCTCCTCATTGCTGTCTTATTATTTAATTCTGATCTGCACTTCTGATTGTAGATTAAAATTCTCCACCTCCAAATGAAGTTCTCTCCTCCCTTTTATACTTCGTGTTTGAGGGAGTCACAAATTTTCACTTCATTCCTTTTTACCATTCATTAACCTTAACTAAATTTTAATTATTTTAAATTTAATGTTTTTATATTGTAATTTTATTATTAGTATTTATTATTAAATCCTATTTCAAAATGGGGACATCACAAGTTCTTTGTGACAAGTTCAAGAAGGGATGCTCATACTTAATGGTACTTCCATAGCCAACAATTACAAACATGTTGCAATCAATGTTTTCTTGAAAACAAGTTTTATAACTGTTTGTTTTTTTATCTTGGGAGTTTCATTTATAAATTTTTTACTCCTAACTCTCTAACTTTGTTTTAATAGGTTGTTAGTCTATCTACATCTGAGAGGAATTGGAGCACATGCTCCTTCATCACTCAATAAATTGCAACCAATTGCACTCTAGAATGGTAGAGGACTTAGTGTATATGCTTTTCATCTTATGTCTCATATTACACAAACAAATTGTCTACAAGGAAGAGGACAAGATGAAATGGTATATCAAGTTAGAGCATATTAACGTGGATGCTTCCATTTCCCAACTTGCTGGAGTTGATGTTGAGTATGAATGAACTAGCAAGCATGCAAGTGCTAGTGGCATTGTGTGCCCCAATCATCTAATATTGATGGTGATGATAATATTTTTGAGGACCCACAAGATGCTGAAGCTTGATTATTGCTGCTTGATTGTTGATTTAATTATTTTTAATTTTAATAGATATCATGTCATTTTGAGTTTGACTAATTGACATTGTAGTAGTTTTAATTTTTATTGTGGTTTTGTTTATTATATGATGTTATGTGGTGTTATGAACTTAATTATTGCTGCAAATGTGTATATACTTCTGTTTTTTATATGTTTTTCTGTGGATGAATCCAACAAAACAAACCAACCCCTAATTTTACTTTGACTGTTGTATGAACTAAACCCCAAATCCAAACTTGTACTAGGATTGGTAACTTATCTTTTCTTTAATCTTTTGCATGTTCAACTATAAACTAGCATGAGTAGATTTCAGTGATAGCTTAGTGCATTGTAGCCAGTCTTTTTATATCCTCAACAATTCTTAATCCATGTATGTGTCTCTAAGATTGGAAGGCGTTTTTATTTCTAGTTTAACAAAATTTTCCTCATATTGTTGCTTTTGATTTTATCAAATTAATACTTTTCTTTGTTGTTGATATGACAATTTCATTTGTTGTTTCTCTGGATAATAATGACTTGGGCTTTTCAAAATTATTGAAGTACACTTGAAGTAATGAAATCCATTTCGAACAATACTTTATGCTGGGTTTAGATGGTGTCATGTTTTTCTTTCTGCATATGATCAGATGTATCTGCATGTGTTGCCCCTCCTAGGTTCTTATTTTAGTGCCTTAAAATTCTTTAACTAGTAAATTTTTATGCTTTAACACAGATATGTTCAACATACTCTAAATATGTTTACAACTTTATGTGAAGGGTATTTTGGTGGAGGCACCAGGAGCAACAAACGATGAACATACCTACACCATTGTAGAGAATATAGGTGAAGCTAGCCATAGTGATGTCGACACTAGAGGGGTTGAAGCTGCATTCATTGGAGAGGAGGAAGGAGAAGCTTCTGATGAGGACCAATTGCAAACAAAAAATTTAGTTGTGTATGAGGTAGGGAATATTGAATGTGCAATATTTAGATTTTCTTGAAGAAAACTATTCTGTCCTACAATTTATTTTTCTGAGAACCTCTATTTGCATGATTAATAAACTCCATTGAATTTAGTAGCATATTCTTCTTTAACAATGCATGATTTAATTGTAACTTAAGTGCATATATACATATTGATCATTTACCTGATTTAAGGTCATGTAGAAAGAATCGCTAATATAATGTATGCAAGTTACACAGCTGAAAATGAGTTGTAATCCAAAATCACATATGGCCTTTCCAGAAACAGAAAGTAGACATGCACTTACCAAACTAAAATAATATCTTATAGCCTCTTAAAAGGTTTATTAGAAAATTTTTAGTCAGTGGAAATATTACATTATAACTTTCCATATCCCAATTTAACATTTGTTTTATAGTTACAAAAGATTTGAAGTGTATTTTGAAAGGAGTAGAAATGGTACTAATGATAGGCCAAATCTGGAATCATATCTCAAGTTCAAGTTTGCTAGGAAACTAGTTAAAGATAGAATAACCTCATCAAATAGAAGCTACTTGGATCACATACACAAGAATACATTGATCACATAAGTATAAACACAAATTTTAGCTGAAGGGAATAACAAAACTCATGGAATGTGAACTCCATGGTATCAAAACAAATATCAAAACTAAAAATCTAAGACCATAGCTTAGAGGAGCCTGCAATGCTCATCCTAATTCCCAACATCACAGAAAGTCATGCGTTCGCATCTAAGATAGGTCCTAGATGATGATGTAGCCACCATATTTCCTTGTGTCTTAGTGACTAGCGTGTATATTCAAGTGAGGAGTCTATTATTAAAGTTTTCTTGAACCCTTCAAGATTACATGTTTTTTATAAATGGTTATATTCTAGTTTGACCTTAGCAGCAGTAGGGTGGTAGTACACCCCCCCACACACACACACCTTTTACTCCTTCTATCTCAAGCCCTTAAAGGCTTCAACACACACCAGACTCAAATTTGAACTTTTACCCCTTACAAGGGTTGGTACTCACCTTCACAATGTTCCTAGGTCCTAACAAGACCTTTCACAACCTTCTTGGTTCACAAGGGCAATAGCTTTGCTCATTACCCCTAATCACACCTACTCGGCTAGTAGCCCTATTTTACTGCTTTTTTGAACTTCACTCCAAAAAGTGCCAAACAAGGTCCCAAACAAATTTTAGTTTTGAATACCCTTTTTGAACCTCTAACAGACTCCAAAGAATCAGTCCCCCAACTTGCTGCAACATTCCTAGACACCTACTTGGGTCACAGACTTAATTGATCGAGTTAGGCCTGGTTTACAAAGGAGGTGTAAGTGAATGGGGTCACAAGAAGGATCCAAAGCTTCAAAGGGCCTATCCAAAGTCCAACTACACCAATTCAATCATCCAACTCAATTTCCCACTGTTGTGCATCTTGCAATCAATCAATCTCTAATTGTTGTAATCTAAACCCTCACAAAGTTTAGACTAGGGGTTGGTGGCAAAATGCCAAACCAACTCCTTTGACCTTGCCCCTTTGGAATCTCATAATACACCCTCCTAACTTGCATTCTACCAATGGCCGTTGAAAACCAATGACTAGATTGCAAGTTAGGGCTTCATCTATGCAACACCCTAGAAAATAGAGGGTTTCGGACATGCAGGGGATAAAATGACAATATCTTCCTTCAAACACCACTTCAAGGGGTCAGACCAAGTTCATCTTGAAGGTAACTCAGTGCTCTTTTCTACCAAACCAAAATTTCATGAAAACATTCAATGTCTTGTACGGACAGTACGAAATTGTAACACAGTTCTGGCAAAATCAGATTTGTTTATTGAAAATACTCCAAACTTCTCAAAATCATTAACAACTATCAACAACCTTTCTTCTTCGGTTGTGTAAGCATATATGGACTCCTCTCAACGACCACAACCAACTTTTAAATGGTTATGACCGTTGGAAGGAAGTTACACTCCTATCGGCAACTTTTCAAAAGTTGCTTGACAACAATGACAACAATTTTGCAACATTTTGTAATTTTGATCACTAAACACCTAGACCTTGTCAAACACATCCAAGGTCACCATTAGGCTTCAAAACACCTAAGACAACATTCTAGGTCCATCAAACACAAAATTTCATAATTCAAGCCCACATGGCCTAATAAACCTCTAGGTTTATGTGTGTACTTGAGAGGTTATTGACCACACAAAGGGCATTTTATTACATCAAGGTGATCTTTGAGATCCAACCCATTATTGTAACAAAAGAAAACACAAGACACTCACTAGACACCCCTAAGTCATGAAAACACTGTGAAAAGTAGAGGTGCCCTGCACCATACTCCCCGGGCCAAAGAAACTCAAGTCCCTTGAATTGGAATGTCTGCAATTTTAGCACCTGTCTTCTCAATGGCCTCATAAGTCATCCATGTAGCATCTTCTAAAGGTTGATGCCTCCATTTGACTAAGTACTCCAAGTAAGTCTTCCTCCTTGTTTGCTTGTTGACCCTTTGATCCAAAATACATTCAATCTCAAGTTTTAAATGTGTGGGAAGTCCTTCAATCATGTCAGCAGTAGATGAATCAGACTGACCTGCATCACAAACATGATCAACAGGACATTTATATGCATATATATCAGAAACATTGAATATAGGAGATAGTCCCACATCCGAGGGTAGGTCTATTTTTTATGCATTAGATCCACATCTTTTGAGGACCTTGAAAGGACCTATCTTTTTCATGAGCAACTTGGTGTATTTCTCCTTAGGGAGTCTCACTTTGTTGAGGTGAATCATCACCATATCTCCTACCTTAAACTGAACATCTCTCCTTTTTAGATCTGCTGCTTGCTTGTATTTCTCAGAGGTGTGAATCAGTTTGTCTCTTACTTGTTGGTGTATATCCTTCATAAATTCAGCAAAGTCATCTGCTTGAGCACTCCTATCAATATTCTTCACATCTCTAAGTTCAAGAACACCCCTGGGATGTGTGCCATACACAATTTGGAAAGGACTTAACCTTGTACTTCTGTTCACAGAGTCATTATAAGAAAATTCTGCCTGTGGAAGAATGGTATCCCAAGTAGTTCCATGATCCTTGGTCAAGCACCTTAACAAGTTTCCAAGGGACCTATTTATTACCTCAGTCTGCTCATCAGATTGAGGATGATAAGTAAAAGAGAAAGACAAGTTAGTCCCCAACTTATGCCACAAAGTTCTCCAAAAATGTCCTAAAAATTTAGGATCCTTGTCTGAGATAATGCTCAAGGGTAACCCATGAAGTCTGACAATCCCCTTGAAGAATAAACCTGCAATATTAGAAGCATCATGTGTAACCTTGCATGGCAAGAAGTGTGCCATCTTTGAAAACCGGTCCACCACAACATATACATTGTCATACCCTAATTAAGTCCTAGGAAGACCTAAGACAAAGTCCATGCTGACCGAATCCCAAGGTTTGCTAGGGATTGGTAAAGGAGTATAAAGACCTGCATTTGAATTTGTGCCTTTAGCCCTTTGACACACCACACATGCTTTTCTTTGACAATATTCTCCCTCATTGAGCAATTAGGAATACAAAGCTGACTACCTTTGAAAAGTAAACCTTCTTGAAGCATATACTTAGAAAAATCAGTATGATACCTTTCATTCATAGCTTGACAAACCTCATAAGCCTCCTTGAAATCTGCATCCTCTTGGTACATATCCTTCATAGCAGTGATCCCCATGCTCTCCAATTGAATCTCTTGGATTACCAAGTTTCTCCTACTAAGAGCATCTGCAACTTTATTTGTCACTCCTTTCTTATGCCTGATAGTGAATGTGAAGGCTTGAAGGTACTCCATCCACTTCATGTGCTTGGTGATTTAGTTTCTCTTGCCTGTTCAAAAAGCTTAGAGCATGGTTATCAGTATATACAATGAATTCCTTAGGCAATAAATAATGCCTCCACTTCCTAAGAGATTGGACCATAGCATACATCTCTAGATCATAGGTTGAATAATTTTGTTTTGCTTCATTTAACTTTTCACTGAAAAAGGCCACAGATCTACCCTCCTGACTCAAGACTCCTCCTATAGCCTTCTTAGATGCATCACACTCAATAGTGAAAACTTTATGAAAATCAGGGAGGATTAAGATGGGCTGCTCTGCAATTTTTGTTTTCAAGAACTCAAAAGACTTATTAGCTTCAACATTCCAAGCAAATTGACACTTCCTTCCACCTTTAATAGTATCTATCATAGGTGCACTAACCCCACTGAAATTCTTAATAAACTTTCTATAAAAGCTTGCTAAGCCATGTAAACTTTTTACCCCACTTGCACACCTAGGTGTTGACCAATTGAGGATGGCCTCCACCTTAGATGGATCCATTCTCAGATTACCTTTGGAAATAACAAATCCAAGAAATACTAGTTCTTCCTGCAAGAAAACACATTTGTCCAAGTTGATCTTTAGCTGCTCCTCATGCAACCTTTTTAACACCAAATCCAAGTGCATTAGATGTTCATTTCTATCTTTACTGAAAATCAGTATATCATCCAAGTATACTACCACAAAATGATTGATAAAGGGCTTAAGAACCTCATTCATTAACCTCATAAATGTGCTAAGGGCATTGGAAAGCCCAAATGGCATTACCATCCACTCAAATAAGCCTTCATTGGTTTTAAATGTTGTCTTCCATTGGTCTCCATCTCTGATCCTAATTTGGTGATAACCACTTTTCAAGTCTATCTTGGAATAGTACTTGGCCCCTCCTAGACAATCCATCAAACCCTCTATTCTTGGCATTGGGAACCTATACCCTATTGTTATCCTGTTAATAGCCCTAGAATCTATACAACCTCCATGTCCCTTCTTTCTTAGGAGCTAGCACTGTCGGGATTGCACAGGGACTTATACTATTCCTAATGAACCCTTTCTCTAGCAATTCTTGGATCTGTCTTGCAACTTCTGCATTTTTCTCAGGGGTCAGTTTGTAGGCTGCCTTATTAGGCAATGTAGCACCTAGTATAAGGTCAATGCAATGACTGATTTCCCTTTGAGGAGGTAAAGTATCTGTGGTACTGTCTGCAGCTATTCCCTTATACTTATCTAGCAGATCTTGAACCTCCTTAGGGCCTACTTTCCTCTTTGCCTCTTGACTCTTAGGCTGCTTCTTAGGTTCATCCTTAGGCTTGACAACTATTGCAAAGCAAGGGGTATCTTTCTCCTTCAAGACCTTCATGAACTCCTTCTCATCTACTAGCATGACACTAATCACAATATGCTTATCCTTACTGTCATCCGGGAGAGGGGTCATGGTGAAGTTCTCTCCATTTTTGGTGATGGTATAGACATTCTTCCTACCTTCATGCCTAGCATCTACATCATATTGCCAAGGCCTGCCAAGTAACAGATGACAAGCATCCATTTCTACCACATCACACAACACTCTATCTTTGTATTCACCAATTGAAAAGTCTATCCAAACTTGCTCACTAATCAAGGCTTGTTGACCTTTGTTCAACTAGGACACCTTATAGGGATGGGGTTGAGGTAATCTTTGCAAGTTAAGTTTAGTAACCTTTTCCATAGAAGCTATATTATCTATGGATCCTAAATCCACAATGACTTTACATACCTTGCCTTGTACCTTGCAAGAGGTTCTAAAAAGAGATTTCCTCTGAAGGGGTACTTTGGTGGTTGGTATCTTCAAGAGGCTCCTATTAATCATCAAGAGTTCTCCTTGCTCCGGATCTGCAGACTTTGAGGTTGATGTGTGGTAGGAGGTCATACTTTGACTATCTTCTTCTTGTATTAGATGTGCTCTTCTATCACCTCCTTGTTTACTATTGCTTAGCTTCTCTGGACACCTAAATGACTGATGTCCAACTTGGTTGCATGAAAAACACCTACCGATGAAGACCCTGTGTCCTCTTCCACCAAATCTTCCTCTACCATTCCCCCTTCTTCCTCTAAAGATACCTCTGTTCCCTGATTCTCCTTCATGTTCCTGATGATTGGACTCTTCTTGGGGTTTAGGAGATGGTCCCCTACCATTGAATCTGCCCTTACCTCTGAAATTTGCACCCCTTCCTCTATTATTGTGTTCTCCTCTCCTCTTTTGCTTCTCCTCAATTGTAAGTGCCATTTCATAACACTTGTGCACTGATTCGGGATTAAACAAACTTAGTTCATCTTGAATGCTGAACTTAAGGCCATTCATGTACCTTGCTAGCTTTTGTGTCTCGCTTTCTGGCATCTTTGCCTTGAGTGACATCCGGTGGAACTCCTCAATGTAGGTACTGACATCCAAATCCCTTTGCCTTAGGTTTTGTAATCTCTTGTGTAAGATGATCTCATAGTTCTCAGGCACAAATTGTCTTTTGATCTCTACCACCATCTTTTTTCATGAAGTTATAGGCTTCTTTCCTTCTTCATCTCTTTCATTTTGCAGGAAGTTCCACCAACTAAGAGCTGGACCCTTCATTTTGGATTTAGCTACCTTCACCCTTTGGTTATTAGGTACCTCCTCACATTCAAAATAATTCACCATTGCTTCTATCCAATCCATACATTCTTCTGGATTCATTTTCCCAGAGAATGTAGGTAGTTTTGCTCTATTGTCTCTTCTTCCCACCCTATTAAGGGCTTCAACAAATTGTCTTTGGTCTGCCGACATCTTTTGTCTCTCTTCTTCCTCTTCTCCTTCTCATGATATGATTGTATCTCATGCCATACAATTGACTTGATTACATACTTGACTTGAGGTGTCAAGTTAGCAAGTCAGCTTGCTTATATGTTTTACATTTTACAATAATATTATTAGACTGCTCAATAGGTTCTGCTTCATAATGAAGTTATTGCCTTTATTTATTATAATTGATTTGGGCCCAGCCCCAATAATAAATCGTACAACATTTTAGACAAATACAATTGGAAATTGCCTTTATCCGAACTAGCTAATTTTCAACACTCCCTCTTATAGCTAGAGAGGATAGTAATAAGCAGCCACAACTTGTCATGAACCTTTCATGACTTTTCATCTTGCATTTCTCACAGAGGATGGAATCAAAACATCATTGTGCACACCTGCAAGAAAACATATACAAATATACATCATGAACTTATTTCATGATATCCATCTTGCATTGCTCACAGAGGATGGATCCACCTTGCATTGCCCGCAGAGGGTGGAAGAGGTTTTACACCTCAACCTTCTCCCAAAGAAGGATACAATGTCACCTTGCATTGCCCGTAGAGGGTAACTCCACCTTGCATTGCCCGCAGAGGGTAGAAGATGCAACTTAATTGCATCACTGAGATTGAGACTCCCTCTCAATCAAGGCTGTGTTCTCCATAATTCCAAGATTCTCTGTGAAGTATTCAAACTTCAGTCGAGCTAGAGGCTTGGTGAGAATATCTGCAACTTGTTCATCAGTGTTGATGTATTTCAACTGGATGGCACCTCTTTGTGCCATATCACGAACATAGTGATAATGAGTTTCCACATGTTTTGACCTGTCATGAAACACGGGATTATTAGACATCGTAATATAACTCTAATTATCACAATAAATAACTTTGGATTCCCAAGGTTGTCCAAACACTCCAACAAGAAGCTTGCGAAGCCAAACTGCTTCTCTTGTTGCCACACTTGATGCAATATATTTAGCTTCTGTAGTACTCAATGCAACTGAAGACTGTTTCCTGCTAGCCCAAGAGATCATAGTAGAACCCAAACTGAAACAAATTCTTGAAGTGCTCTTCTTGTCAGTAACACTTCCTGCCCAATCTGAATCAGAGTAGCCTCCCAAGTTGATCTCAGTATTGATCGGATACTTCAGCCCGTAGCTAACTGTTCCACGCAAATATCTCAGGATATGCTTGGCTGCAATTAGGTGAACATGCTTCGGTTGGTTCATGAATTGGCTGAATGCACTCACTGCATAGCAAATATCTGGTCTAGTGTTAACTAGATACATCAAGGATCCAATGAACTGCCTGTACTTCGATGGATCTGTAAAATTAGAGTTAGCTGCAGAAACACTCAATTTCTTCAAGTTAGTTTCCATAGGAGTAGACATAGGTTTACAATCCATCATACCAAATCTTTTCAATAAATCAATGGTATATTTTCCTTGACTAAGCATAATTTCATTAGATCTTTGCTATATTTCTAATCCTAGAAACTAATGCATTAGGCCTAAGTCTTTCATTTCAAATTCAGTGGCTAATTCTTTCTTACATCTAATGATGAGACTATCTTCACTGGTTAGAAATAAATCATCCACATATAAAACCAGAATTAACATTTCACCATTAAATACTTTAAAGTAAAGGTTAGGATCAACATCATTCTTACAAAATCCTAAACTAACCAAATACTTATCAATTCTTTCATACCAAGCTCAAGGAGCTTGCTTGAGGCCGTAGAGAGATTTCTTCAATCTGCATACCCTTCTAGTTGCTCAATATAGACTTCTTCCTCAATGACACCATTAAGGAAAGCAATCTTTACATCTATTTGATGTAACTTCCAACCTTTAGCTGCAGCAATAGCTATGATAGTTCTAATGGATGTATATCTAGCAACATGAGCAAATGTTTCTTCGTAATCTATGCCTTCCTTTTGAGAAAAACCACGAGCTACAAACCTAGCTTTATATTTCTCAATACTACCATCAGCAACATTTCTAATTTTAAATAACCATTAAGAAGAAACAACAGACTTACCTTTAGGTCTAGGCACAATATCCCAGACATTATTCTTGATGATGGATTGGTATTCTTCATCCATAGCTAGCTTCCATGCATGCTGACCCATAGCTTCTTCTGTACTGGATGATTCAGACGGAATGATGTTGCACATCATTGCAACATAGTTGGAGAACATCTGAGGTCTCCTACTTTCTCTGAAAGTGCCACTAGGAGCTGCAAACTTTTCTCCTTCTTGAATTGTGCTTCTCATCCAAAGTGGTCTTTTCTTGCTCACTGCAATATCTCTAGGTCCATCAATTGGATCTAGAGGCTTAGAAGGATCACCATGCTCAATAGGTTCGGGAGGCTCAGTAGACTCCCTCTGAATCTCAAGGTTAGCATCAATATCCATTTCTTTATCATTATCAATAAGGGAACCTTTAGATTTCTTGAAAGGAATATTTTCTTCAAAAGTAACATCCCTACTTACTTCAATATACCTTTGTCCTGGAATGTAGATACGAAATGCTTTGGAGGATTCACTGTATCCAACAAGGATACCTTTCTTCCCGGATGGCTCTAGCTTAGTTCTCTTTTCCTTTGGCACATGAACATAGGCAAGACTTCCAAAAATCCTTAGGTGGTTGATATCCGGTTTGACTCCAGTGAAGGCTTCTTCGGGAGTCATGTTCTTCAGGACACGGTGAGGGTATCTGTTCTGAATGTACACTACAGTCTTGGATGCTTCAGCCCATAAGAAAGTCTGCAAATCCTGATCATGAATCATTGCTTTAGCTGCTTCAACAATAGCTCTATTTTTTCATTCAGTCACACCATTTTGCTGAGGATTGTAGTGAACGCAAAACTCCCTCTTAATTCCTGTCTACACACAAAAGTCATTGAAACTATTTGAGGTGTATTCACCTCCATTGTCAGATCTTAACAATAATCCTTTTACCAGACATGTTTTCAGCTAGGGCTTTAAATTCTTTAAACCTACTTAGCACTTCATCAGATTCTTAAGATTTTAGAAAGTAAATCCAAGTCTTTCTAGAAAAATCATCTATAAATGTAACATAGTATATAAATCCGCTAGGTGAAGGAACAAACATGGGTCCACATAAATCAGAATGAACAAGTGCTAATTTTTCCTTAGCTCTACTTTCACTTTTATGAAATGGACTTTTAGTGTTCTTACCTAATGCACAACCTTTGCAAGTATCATCCTGAAAATGACTAAGTTTAGGCACACCTTTAACCATCTTTTCAAGTGAGGGAAGTGTCTGAAAGTGAAGGTGGCCAAACCTTCTATGCCATAACTCACTAGATTCGAGAGCTTCATGAATGAGTGCTTGAACAGGATTAGCTGAAAGCTTATACAAACTATCATATCTATTTCCAATAACACGAGTAGATTTAAAACTAGATTTCTTAGGCCATGCAAGTACTTTACCCTCAGAAAATGCTACTTGATAACCTTTATCTTCTAGGGCAGAAATAGAGATTAAATTTCTTTTAATTCCAGGAGCAAATAAAATATCACTAAGATGCAAAGAGATCAAATTCTAGATTTAAAGATGTATTGCCAAAACCTCTTACCAAATGCCGAGCATCATCACCAATTACCACATGGAGGTTGGACTCTTTCTCCATTAAGTCTGAGAGGTGCTCCCGGTATCCCGTGATATGCCTAGATGCACCATTGTCATTCAACCAAGTGTTGCTATCGGTTGGCACATTGTTGGATAAGGCAGAAATGAAGAGGAAGCCTTCATTATCCTTTGAATCTGTAATTTCATTCAGGTTTGCTTCTCCTTGCTTGGGCAGATTTTGACATTCTTTAGCATCGTGTCCAAACTTATCACATCTG
Source organism: Cryptomeria japonica (assembly GCF_030272615.1). Lineage (NCBI taxonomy): Eukaryota > Viridiplantae > Streptophyta > Pinopsida > Cupressales > Cupressaceae > Cryptomeria > Cryptomeria japonica. Next base: position 474,763,403 of record NC_081415.1, on the reverse strand, counting down.
AAGCAACAAATATGTGAAAGATTCGTTGGCTTCTTCTTTGAATCATGAGCAGCAGGAGGTCTGTAGTCTCTATCTCTTTTGAAGTTGTTCTTCTTCCAATGACCACCCTTTCTTTTGACATGTTAAGATGCAAGCACATGATGGTCACCTCCATGAGTGCCCTTGAGCATTCCTCTTGCAGCTAGGCGTGATTCCTCTTGAATGCAATTAAACCGGAGGCGATCAAATGAGGGAAATTCAGCTCTTCCGCTTATGCTTTGAATGAATGGATCCCAAGAATCAGGGAGACCATTTAATGCAATCATGACAATATCCTTGTCCACAACTTCACTTCCAATGGAGCTGAGTTGGTCCTTCAATTCTAAAATTTTCATGAAGGACATGACTGAATCTCCCTTGCTCATCTTGATTTGAAGAAGTTGTTGTCTTAGAGTAAGTGCCTGATTGATGTTGTTGATTTCATACATACCTTCTAGGTGTTTGAACCAGAGTTCCGTGACTCGCGGCGAGTCACGCGAGTCAGTGGGCCGGGTGACCCTGACCCAAGCTCGGACGGGTCAGAGGGCGTGACTCGCTTGACTCGTCGAGTCAGGCGAGTCATTCCCTGACTTGCCGAGTCCGAGGGTCGTGACCCGGCTGGAGTCACTTAATAAAGTGCAGTAAAAAAAAAAAAAAACATAACATTTTTTAATGACTTTTTTCGCCATTTCCCTTTCTTATAACACCCGACGCCTTTAGAAAATAATAAAAGTGGCGATGCCCCTTGACCCCAAGTTGGGGGCGCTGCCCCCAAACCCCCGTTGAAAAATATAGGGGGAAACTGCGCCGATAGAAGTAGGAAAAATCTAACCTCTGACTCTGATTAGGCTCCATATAACAACACAACTTAGAAAATCTTGGTAATTGGTATTTAGATTTAGTATTTCAAATTTCCTATAGTCTCATTTGAAAATGTAATTCTTATACTGTAATACTATCATACATCTTTTCAAAACTAGTTTTTCAAGTACTATATGTATATGTATAACTATATCAGCACCACCACCCCGCCACCCCCTCGTCGCCGTCCCCCTGCCGTCCCCAATCTTAGGCCCTTGGTCCCCCCGTCCCGGAAACACGTCCCCTCGTCCCCAACACCTATGGCTACTCAGACTGGCACATCATAGGCAGAGACTATGGCTACTCGGTCATCCAAGACCTACCTTAGACGCCTTTCTAGGAGGCAGATAGACGAGGCTAAGCCAAAGCCTGAGCCATAGACTTGTTTTTGTTTACACTTTACAGTTACATATATGTTTGGGAACATTTGAAGTCATGGATTTTATATACATTGGACAACATTTATAACTCTATATATCTATGTTTTCTAATTCCTTCAGCTACAATTTACATTTCTACGCATGTGATGGATGTATGTTTATGTATGTGATCAAATTCGCTTCTATTTGATGATGTTATAGTGTCTTTAAGCTTAATTCAATAATGGGTGTATGAAACAAGTTTTAAATCGTTAAAAATCTCTAAATTTCAAGGGTTTTCTTATTTTGCCGAGTCATTGCCGAGTCCGAGCCGAGTCACGAGTCGAGTCAGAGCTGAGTCCGAGTCTGGGAACTTTGGTTTGAACATCTCCTTGGCTGAAGGTAACTTGGAGATGATTGGAACAAGATGATCCTTTACAGAATCAATTAGGAACTTCTCTGCCTTAAGATCATTCTTCTTGAACTGCTTTAACTCATCTGGATCTGAGGGTTCGGGCAGATCCTTGTCTTCCACAAATTGTAACAACTCAATCTCTTCAAGGGCAAGAAGAACACGGACTTTCCAAGAAGTAAAGTTGAGAGTGTTGATACATAATAGCTTTGGTAAGATAAATGATTGAATGGGAGATAAATGAAGTCTCCCATTCAATCATCTATCTCATCGATAGATAATTTCAGATCTCACTGATTATTCCTTTATCTAATATTTATGTTATAATTGCTCTCCTTATTTTGTTACAGCATCTATCGATTATGTTACTCATGCAAATTGATGATTAAACTAAGTGCAAACTATTAAACTGATAAACCGATAATGATCGGGTTTTGTTCTAACCCCCCGATTCATTATCGGGTTACCATTTTAATAGCCATCGAATTTACATAATGATCGGGCTTGATGAATTAAATGGTTATCGGGCTTAATGCATTACCACCGACTAACTAATTTTATCGGGTTAAATGAATTGCTAACCGACCGACTTAAGTTATTGGGGTTAAACCATTTTAATTGCCACCGTATATATTAATCGGGCTTAAACCAAACATTGCCACCGATTAATATTGATCGGGTTTTATCAAACATTGCCACCGATTACCATCGGCCTTGTTATGTTGTATGTTGACAACCGAAATGATACGGTTCATTTGCATATGTTATGGCACCGATTAGCAATCGGTTATGGAGGGACACAACCAAGGGGTATCTTGGTCGGTCGTGTCCAAAGGACATGATCGATCAAGGTACCACTTGATCGGTCCCCTCCATGATATATATACACCAATAAAATGTTGTGGAGAGTACATAGAAAATATTAATGCTCTCTCTCCACCTACAACAAAGAAAAGAAATTAGATTTATTATATTGTGAAATAACATATACTTGAAAAGAAATTTTTTTTACATTGAATATAACTTGCTCTTTGAATTGAAAATTGAAATACATTTACATGGTATCAGAGCTATAGTTAAATCGAACCTGAGGCTATTCAATTTTGTGGAAAATTCAAGACAAGCATATATCCAACATCACATTTCTCCAAATGGCCAGCACTATCAGATTCGAAGATAGACTTGAAGGAGGTGATAACTTCTTAGCATGGAAATTCAGAATTAAAACGATTCTAAGAGAAAATAAAGTTGAATCATTTATAAAAATTGAAAATAAAGAACCTAAGACTGAACCTGACAAAGCGGCATGGATAGAAGGAAATGAAAAGGCTGTCAAGATCATAGTTGATGGGGCAAGGAATAATATAATGCCCATCATAAAGAAACATGAGACGGCCTACAGCATGTTCAATGCACTTGAAAATACGTTCGAGATATCCAATGCAAGTCGAACCTTGGCCTTAAAGCGAGAAATAAATCATATAGCTATGATCAAAGGGGAGTTAGTCAATGCTTATTTCATGCGGAGATCAACCCTAAGGGATGAACTAGCAACCCTTGGATACAAGATCCAAAGCAAAGAGTTAACACTCATTGCTCTAGATGGGCTACCTAGTGTGTGGGACACATTCGTCCAAGGCATTAGTGCAAGGTCTAAATATCCAAAGTTTGAAAGGTTAAGAGATGACTGTCTCCAAGAAGAATCAAGGTTAAATAAGAAAGGAATAAAACAAAAGAATATAGATGAAGATCTCCAAGTCCTAAATACAAACTCTAATAAGAAAAGCAAGAAGAAACAATTTAGGAAGAGGAAAGGTCGTCAAGGCAAGAACACCTCCAAGAAGGATCTCTCACATATTCAATGTTACAGGTGTGACAAATTCGGACACTATGTTGCCAAATGTCCGGAAAGAGCCAAACAACAAGCCACATTTGCCAAAGCAGGAAAATCTAAAGGGGAAGATGACTCCGAGAAGCATGTACTCTACTTAGCACTTACAAACCAAGCATCAAACAAGGTTAACTCATGGGTGATCGACAGTGGCTCATCCAGACACATTACAGGGTTTAGAGAAATGCTAGACTCCATGATAGAGGAGAATGATGAGGAAGTGACTATCGGAGATGACTCCACACATCCAGTCAGAGGAGTTGGAACCTGCACCATCAAACTGAAGTCAGGCATATCATTGCAACTTAAAGGAATATTATATGTCCCAGGCATCAAAAGAAATCTAGTCTCTATATCAACACTAGAGGATAATAGGTACAGAGTGACCTTCATGGACAACAGAGTGTTGGCTTGGCCAAGGAATTCATCTATCAAGAAAGCTAAAACCATTGGTCAAAGACAAGGCTACTTGTATGACCTGTGCACAGAGCCCAACCTAGCCCTAGTCCATGAAGCTACAGATGCTAATGAAGTTTGGCATAGAAGACTAGGTCACCTAAATTTTAGAGCTTTATCATCAATAGGAAACCTTGTCACAGGTCTACCTAAGTTAAAGCAATATCATTCAGGGGCATGCAAGGGATGTGCCCTAGGTAAAAATACTAAGGGTGTTTTTCAAAATAGTACTAGGAAAACAAGCAAAGTTTAAGAGTTAGTTCATTCTGATGTATGTGGACCTATGTCCGTACCTTCTTTAGGGGGATTTTTGTATTATGTAATATTTGTTGATGACTACTCTAGGAAAACTTGGATCTACTTTCTGAAATGTAAAAACTCGGAAGAGATTCTTAATAGGTTTAAGGAATTTAAATCACTAACAAAAAACTACTCAGGAAATAAAATTAAAACCTTAAGAACTGACAATGGGGGAAATACACCTCAGTTTTGTTTAAGGATTTTTGTAAAAATACTGAGATTAAGAGGGAGCTTACTATACCTTATAATCCTCAACAAAATGGGGTAGCTGAGAGGAAAAATAGGACAATTGTAGAAGCTACCAAAGCCATGATTCTTGATCAGAATCTAAATACCAATCTTTGGGTAGAAGCAACCAACAATGCTATATATATACAAAATAGATGTCCTCACTCCCATCTTGAAGATAAAACCCCTGAGGAAGTCTTTACTAAAACAAAGCCAGATATTAGCCACCTTAGGATATTTGGGTGCCCTGTCTATATTCATGTACCTAAGGAGAAAAGATTAAAATTAGAGCCTTCTGGAAAAAGGGGAATACTTGTAGGATATAGTGAAACCTCCAAGGCCTACAGAATCTATATACATGGTCAGAGGAATATTGAACTGAGTAGGGATGTAATCTTTGAAGAAGACTTAGCCTTCAAAAGAGCCCAAAGCTCAATAGAACGTGAAGCCTATATCTTTACCCCTAGCATAGATGAAGACCCTACTCCTGAGCTTCAGAGGGAGAATCTTGAGGAAAATGAAGGTGAAACTCAAAACCCACTTAGAGAAAATCTCAAGAAAAGACCACTATGGGCCACCAAAACTGTAGAAGAAGCTCAGAAGTATGCTGCTCCTTTAGGAACCTTCAGAGAAAGCAAAAGGCCTAACAAATTCACTAGCTATGTTGCCCTTATGAATGATCTTTCAAAAGATAAACCTAACAATGTATCAGATGCACTTAAACATCAAATATGGAGGGATGCCATGTCTGAGGAATATCAGTCCATTATGAAGAATGATGTTTGGGAAATTGTTCCTAGGCCAACTAGAAAATTTGTTGTTTCTTCCAAATGGCTTTTCAAGATCAAACATGCTATAGATGGCAGTATTGAAAAACACAAGGCTAGATTTGTAGCCAGAGGGTTCTCTCAAAAGGAAGGAATTGATTATGATGAAACATTTGCACCTGTAGCCACATACACCTCAGTAAGAGCCGTCTTAGCCATTGCAGCAGCAAAGGGATGGAAAGTTCATCAGATGGATGTTAAGACAACATTCCTTAATGGTGGGATCTTAGAAGAAGTATACCTAGAGCAAGTTGAAGGGTTTGAGATTCATGATGCAGAGTCTCATGTGTGTAGACTCAAGAAAGCTCTCTATGGGCTTAAACAAGCTCCCAAGGCCTGGTATGAAAGAATTGATACTTATCTCTTAGAACTAGGCTTCTCTAAGAATGATGTAGATCCTAATCTCTACTATAAGCAAAACAAAGGTGATATGCTAATATTGATTTTATATGTTGATGATTTATTAATCACAGGAGAAGATCACCTTATAGATCAATGCAAGAAAGATCTTTCTAAAGAATTTGACATGGACTTGGGACTCCTTCATTACTTCCTAGGCTTGGAAGTATGGCAAAATTTTGATAGCATTATACTAAACCAAGGAAAGTATACCTTGGACATTTTGAAGAGATTTGGAATGATAAACTATAGACCCATGACCTCTCCAATGGAAACAAAACTTCATAAACTTAAGGAAGCAGCAACAGAGTCACAACCCATTGATCCTACTCACTACAGGCAAATGATTGGGTCCCTGATGTATCTGGTAAATACAAGACCAAATATATATTATGCAGTTAATGCTTTGAGTCAGTTTATGTGTGAGTCAAAGGAGATACACCTGATAGCAGTGAAACACATTATGAGATATCTACAAGGTACTCTAAACCTTTGTCTCAAATATGAGAGAGTTGATCTAGATCTACACGGATTCACAGATTTAGATTGGGCTGGAAGTGTGACTGACATGAAAAGCACGTCAGGATGCTGTTTTAGTTTAGGTTCAGCCATGATAACTTGGATCAGCAGAAAGCAGTCTTCAGTAGCACAGAGTTCTATTGAGGCCGAATACGTTGCAGCTTCCATGGCTGCTTGAGAAGTAGTATGGCTTAGGAAGTTGCTTGTGGGATTATTCAGTGAACCAATGAAACCTACTGTTATCCATTTTGACAACCAAAACTGCATAAAACTTTCAGCAAATCCGGTGTTCCATGACAAATCCAAGCACATTGGGATTCCATACCATTATGTGCGAAATATGGTAGACAGGAATGTGATTCAGTTGGAATATATTTGTACAGGAGATTAGATAGCAAATATTCTTACCAAACCACTTTCTAGAGTGAAGGTTGAACACTTCAGAAAAGGTTTGGGTATGATAGAAAGGTAATTTGCTTTGTAATCTGTACTTACATATCAATAAGATGTTTAATGTGAACTTCTTTGTCATGTTAGGACTTTTATGGGTTCAACCCCTTGTGTTCATTTCTAAGAGGTGACAATCTCTCAGATAATGAACGCTTGCATATAGACATTATAAGGTGACGATCTTATAATGATCAAACCAGTTATCATGTGTGATTTCTGGTATGTCATGGATGTGCCATGATTATGTTGTGGTAAAACATTTGGAAAGATGCTAGTGCACATACTACAATGTGGATAAGTTGAGAATTTAATTATTCTCATGTGTTTATCCTTAGTATTGCTTGTTTTGCAATACTGATATCATGTGCTTAGGTGATATCATGTCATCACAAGGTGATGAATTTCTTGTATCACGTGTTTAGGTGATACTCCATGTCACGTGCTTAGGTGATATGGTTACTTGTATCATATGTTTTGATGATACTTCATGTCATATGTTTAGGTGATATGAACCCTTGGAGAATGAGATTATAAACTATATAAGGAATACTGGTCATCAAGAGAAATGTGATGCTAGACACTTTGTCTGTTATTCATCTTCCCAAGCTAAGAGGGAGTGTTGATACATAATAGCTTCAGTAAGATAAATGATTGAATGGGAGATAAATGAAGTCTCCCATTCAATCATCTATCTCATCGATAGATAATTTCAGATCTCACTGACTATTCCTTTATTTGATATTTATGTTATAATTGCTCTCCTTATTCTACTATAGCATCTATCAATTATGTTACTCATGCAAACTGATGATTAAATTAAGTGCAAACTATTAAATTGATAAACCGATAATGATCGGGTTTTGTTCTAACCCCCCGATTCATTATCGGGTTACCATTTTAATAGCCACCGAATTTACATAATGATCGGGCTTGATGAATTAAATGGTTATTGGGCTTAATGCATTACCACCGACTAACTAATGTTATCGGGTTAAATGAATTGCTAACTGACCAACTTAAGTTATCGGGCTTAAACCATTTTAATTGCCACTGTATATATTAACCGGTCTTAAACCAAACATTGCCACCGATTAATATTGATCGGGTTTTATCAAACATTGCCACCGATTACTATTGGCCTTGTTATGTTGTATGTTGACAACCGAAATGATATCGGTTCATTTGCATATGTTATGGAACCGATTAGCAATTGGTTATGGAGGGACACGACTTTGGACATGATCGACCAAGATACCACTTGATCGGTCCCCTCCATGATATATATACACCGATAAAATGTTGTGGAGAGTACATAGAAAATATTAATGCTCTCTCTCCACCTGCAACAAAGAAAAGAAATCAGATTTATTATATTGTGAAATAACATATACTTGAAAAGAAAAAAAAATTACATTGAATATAACTTGCTCTTTGAATTGAAAATTGAAATACATTTAAAGAGAGCACCATCAAGTCTGTCCTCTACCTTAAGTCCTGTAACCATCTTGCAAAACTAATACAGCAAACTGAAAGTGAAGGATAATTGATAATCTGATTACTTTATAATGAACCTAAAGCTCTGATACCATGTTAATTTTATCAATCAGATATAACATAATTTAATGTAAACTAAAAATGCAATGAAAAACACAATGCAACAATACCCTGGGAAAACCTCCCTCTTGGAGGTGAAAAACCCAGCCTCAAAAATCCAATTGTATTATGTCAAATATGAAGGCAATTACAAGACATGAAACTTATCTCCAATATAAGATCAGTTTGCTGCCAAAACAATCCTCAATCAAATTCGTTTGATCTATGTGGAGACCGAAATGTATCAAATCTGCTTTGCTGTCTTGGAGATGTGATACACTAATATGTAGAAGGAATTCGCTTGCATAGGGATGATTTGCTGGCCTTCCAGAAGTCTGTCTCAGACTTAAGGTGACTATTGCAGACCTAGCAACATGTATATCAAACCTGCCAACGGAGAAGGATGTGCACTAACCTTCAAGAAGATGAATATGCTTAAGGTAACAATTTCGCTGACTTGAGGCTCATTAAAAATTCGCTAACTTGAGAGATGTGATTCGCATAATATGATTGTATCTAATGCCATACAATTGACTTGATTATATACTTGACTTGAGGTGTCAAGTTAGCAAGTCGGCTTGCTTATATGTTTTACATTTTACAATAATATTATTAGACTGCTCAATAGGTCTTGCCTCATGAAAATGTTTGTTCAATTTACAATTCAATATGCAAGATGTATTCTAATTTTATTCTTTATATCTATGTATTTTATCTCTATTATAATTTTGACTATCTTCTTTGTTTGGCAGGTAAGAGGAGTATTTATCGATTTCAATATCCTCTTTCTCAAATGCCAAATGATATATATATATATATATGAGAGGGGAGGATCAAGACACTACTTGATCGCACCCTTTGGTATATAATATCAACCGGTGTTAAACATATTTGTCAGTCCGATATTAATCGAAGTTCACGTAACATATAACATATTTACCAACCCGATATTAATCGGGGCTCACGTAACATATTAACATATTAACCGATATGCCAATCGGTATTAATGATGGCATTTGGCATTGCAAATTAACCGAAGTGAATTGGTGTCTATGTTAACCGACACCGATCACTAACTAAGGGTTATATTCATTAACCGGTGCATACTATGCCACCCGATAGCAATATAATAATCTCTTGTTGAGAACACATCTGATATAGATCGGGATAGACGGTTAATTAGATAACTATCGTTGACTACCAATATGCCATGATATGATTATCGATATTGATATACATGAGGAATAATCATCAAATAAAATAGCTTGAAGTTTTTCTTAATGGTTTAATCGATAAGATAAATGATTGAATTAGAGACTTCATTTATCTCTCATTCAATCATTTATCTTACCGTAGCTACCATGCATTAACACTCCCTCTTATCTAGGTAAGATAAATGAGAGCAGTGTATCAAGCATCACAATTTTAAATGATAGTTAGCATTCTTTACACAATCTAACTTTCTAGGAAATCATATCACCTAATCACATGATATGAAGTATCACCTAAACACGTGATACAAAAGACCATCACATCAATCTTGTGATGACAGGATATCACCTTAGCATGTGATATCAGTATTGCCTAAGCACACAATACTTAAGGATAATCATATGAGAAAATATTCCATCCTCATCTTTATCCAAGTTGAGGTAGGTGCACTAACATTTCATATAAATGTTTTACCACAACACAATCATGGCTCATCCATGATACACCAGAGATCCAACATGATAATTGGTTTGGACATCATAAGATTGTCACCTTATAATGTCTCCATAGAAGTGTTCATTATCTTGAGAGATCGTCGCCTCTTAGATATGAACTCAGGGGATAAAAATCCAAAATGTCCTATCATGACACAAAAGTTTACACATTAAACATCTTATTGATATGTAAATACAGATTACAAAGCAAATTACCTTTCTATCATACCTAAACCTTTTCTGAAGTGATCAACCTTCACCCTAGAAAGAGGTTTGGTCAGAATATCAACCGTTTGATCTCTTGTACAAACATATTCTAATTGAATTACATTTTTGTCTACCATATCTCGCACATAGTGGTATGGGATCTCAATATGCTTGGATCTGTCATGGAACACTCGGTTAACTGAAAGTTTAATGCAGCTCTGATAGTCACGGTGTATAATAGTGGGTTTCATAGGTTCTCCAAACAACCCCACAAGTAGCTTTCTAAGCCATATTGCCTCTTGAGCCGCCATAGAAGCTACAATGTATTTTGCCTCGATGGAGCTTTGTGCTATAGAGGACTGCTTCCTGCTGATCCAAGATATCATGGCTAAACCCAGACTGAAGCAACACCCTGAGGTGCTTTTTCTGTCAGTTACACTTCCAGCCCAATCTGAATCTGTAAATCCATGTAGGTTTATGTCAACTTTCTCATATTTGAGACCAAGGTTTAGGATACCTTGTAGGTATCTCATGATGTGTTTTATTGCAACTAGGTGTATCTCCTTAGGTTCACACATGAACTGACTTAAGGCATTAACTACATAACAGATATCTGGCCTTGTATTCACCAGGTACATCAGGGACCCAATCATCTGTCTGTATTGAGTAGAGTCAATAGGTTGGGACTCTGCTGCTACTTCTTTAAGTTTATGTAAATTGGTTTCTATAGGAGAGGTCATGGGTCTATAGTTTAGCATTCCGAATCTCTTCAAAATATCCAAGGTATACTTTCCTTGGTTTAGTATAATGTTGTCTGAATTCTGCCATACTTCCAATCCTAGGAAGTAATGAAGGAGTCCTAAGTCCTTCATATCAAATTCTTTGGATAGATCTTTCTTGCATTGATCTATAAGATGATCATTTCCTGTGATTAATAAGTCATCAACATATAAAATCAACATTAGCATATCACCTTTGTTTCGTTTGTAGTAGAGATTAGGATCTGCATCATTTTTAGAGAAGCCTGGTCCTGAGAGATAGGTGTCAATTCTTTCATACCAAGCCCTGGGAGCCTGTTTAAGCCCATAAAGAGCTTTCTTGAGTCTGCACACATGAGACTCTACATCATGAATTTCAAACCCTTCAGGTTGCTCTAGATAGACTTCTTCTGAGATCTCACCATTTAGAAATGTTGTCTTAACATCCATCTGGTGTACCTTCCACCCCTTAGCTGCTGCAATGGCTAATACAACTCTTACCGATCTATATTTGGCAACAGGTGCAAAAGTTTCTTCATAATCTATTCCTTCTCTTTGAGAGAACCCTCTAGCTACAAACCTGGCCTTGTGTTTTTCAATACTACCATCTGCAGCATGTTTGATCTTAAAAAGCCATTTAGATGAAATAACTGATTTCTTAGTTGGCCTAGGAACAATCTCCCAAACATCATTTTTCATAATGGACTGATACTCTTCAGACATTACATCCTTCCATACTTGATGTTTAAGAGCCTCTGATACATTGTTTGGTTTGGCTTTAGAGAGATCATTCATAAGGGCAACATAGCTAGTGAATTTGTTAGGCCTTTTGCTTTCCCTGAAGGTTCCTGGAGGAGCAACAAACTTCTGAGCTTCTGCTACAATTTTGGTGGCCCATAGTGGTCTTTTCTTGAGGTTTTCTCTAGGTGGACTTTGAGTTTCACTTATAGTTTCCTCAGGATTCTCCTTCTGAAGCTCAAGAGTAGGATCTCTATCTATGCTAGGGTTGGGGATATAGATTTCAGGGTCTAGAGAGCTTTGGGCTCTTTTGAAGGCTAAGTCTTCTTCAAAGATCACATCCCTGCTTAGTTCAATATTCTTTTGGCCAGGTATATAGATCCTGTAAGCCTTGGAGGTTTCACTATATCCTACAAAGATTCCCCTTTTTCTAAAAGGCTCTAGTTTTAATCTTTTCTCCTTAGGTACATGAATATATACAAGGCATCCAAATATCCTAAGGTAGCTAATATCAGGTTTTGATTTGGTAAAGACTTCCTCAGGGGTCTTATCTTCAAAATGAAAGTGGGGACATCTATTTTGAATATATACAACAGTGCTAGTTGCTTCTGCCCAAAGATTGATATTTAGATTCTGATCAAGAATCATAGCTTTGGCAACTTCAATGATTGTCCTATTTTTTCTTTCAGCTATCCCATTTTGTTGAGGGTTATAAGGTATTGTTAACTCCCTCTTAATCCCTGAATTTTTACAAAACTCTTTCAATAATTCTGATGTGTATTCCCCCCCATTGTCAGTTGTTAGGGTTTTAATTTTATTTCCTAAGTAGTTCTCTGTTAGTGATTTGAATTCTTTAATCCTATTAAGCATCTCTTCTAATTCTTTACATTTCAGAAAGTAGATCCAAGTTTTCCTAGAGTAGTCATCAACAAATATTACATAATACAGAAATCCCCCCAATGAAGGTACGGACATAGATCCACATACATCAGAATGAATTAACTCTAAAATTTTACTTGTTTTCCTAGTAATATTCTGAAAAGCACCCTTAGTATTCTTACCTAGGGCACATCCTGTGCATGCCCTTGAATGATATTGTTTTAACTTGGGTAGAGCTGTGACAAGGTCCCCCATTGATGATAAAGCTCTAAAATTTAGGTGGCCTAGTCTTCTATGCCAAATTTCATTGGCATCCGTGGTCTCATGAATTAGGGCTAAGTTGGGCTCTGTACATAGCTCATACAAATAGCCTTGTCTTTGACCAATTGTTTTAGCTTTCTTGATGGATGAGTTCTTTGGCCAAGCCAATACTTTGTTGTCCATGAAGGTTACTATGTATCCATTGTCCTCCAGTGCTGATATTGAGACTAGATTTCTCTTGATGCTTGGAACATATAGTACTCCTCTAAGTTGTAATGATACACCCGACTTTAGTTTGATGTTTTAGGTTCCAACTCCTTTGACAGGGTGTGTAGAATCATCTCCGATGGTTACTTCCTCATCATTCTCCTCTTTCATGGAGTCTAGTACTTCTCTGAATCTTGTGATGTGTCTAGATGAGCCACTGTCGATCACCCAGGAGTTCACTTTGTTTGATGCTTGATTTGTTAGTGCTGAATAGAGTACATTCTTCTCGGAGTCTTCTTCCCTTTTAGTTTTTTCAGTTTTGGCAAATGTGGCTTGTTTAGCTCTTTTTGGACATTTGGCAACATAGTGCCCAAATTTGTCGCATCTGTAACACTAAATTTGAGAAAGGTCCTTTTTGAAGAAGTTCTTGCTGTGACGACCTTTTCTCTTCTTGAATTGCTTCTGCTTGCCTTTCTTATTTGAGTTTGTATTAAGAACTTGGAGATCTTCATCTATATTCTTCTGTTTGATCCCTTTCTTATTTTGCCTTGATTCCTCTTGGAGACAGTCAGCCTTCAGCCTATCGAACTTTGGGAAGTTATCCCTTGCACTGATGCCTTGGACGAGTGTTTCCCATATGCTAGGCAACCCATCTAGAGCAATGAGGGTTAATTCTTTGCTTTGGATCTCATATCCAAAGGTTGCCAGTTCATCCCTGAGGGCAGATATTCGCATGAAGTAAGCATTGACGGATTCTCCTTTTGTCATGGCTATGTGATTTATTTCTCTTTTTAGAGCCAAGGTTTTACTGGCATTTGATATCTCAAAAGCATCTTCAAGTGCTTTGAACATGTTGAAGGTTGTTTCATGCTTCCTTATAATGGGCATAATGTTGTTCTTTACCCCATAAACTATGATTTTGATAGCCTTATCATTTCCTTCTCTCCAAATTGCTTTGTCAAGTTCAGTTTCAGGTTCTTCAGTTTCAGTCTTTACAAATGATTCGACTTTATTTTCTTTTAGAATCATTTGAATTCTGAATTTCCATGCGGAGAAGTCATCACCTCCTCTGAGTCTGTCTTCAAATCTGATAGTGCTAGCCATTGATAGGATTGTGATGTTGAATATATGCTTGATTTGAATTTTACGTAAAATTGAACAGCCTTAGGTTCGATTAACTATAGCTCTGATACCATGAAAATGTTTGTTCAATTTACAATTCAATATGCAAGATGTATTCTAATTTTATTCTTTATATCTATGTATTTTATCTCTATTATAATTCTGACTATCTTCTTTGTTTGGCAAGTAAGAGGAGTATTTATCGATTTCAATATCCTCTTTCTCAAATGCCAAATGATATATATATATATATATATATTTGAGAGGGGAGGATCAACCAGTGCCTTGACCGGTTATGTCTTATGGACATGACCGATCAAGACACTACTTGATCGGACCCTTTGGTATATAATATCAACCGGTGTTAAACATATTTGTTAGCCCAATATTAATTGGAGTTCACGTAACATATAACATATTTACCAAACCGATATTAATCGGGGCTCACGTAACATATTAACATATTAACCGATATGCCAATCGGTATTAATGATGGTGTTTGGCATTGCAAATTAACCAAAGTGAATCGGTGTCTATGTTAACCGACACCGATCACTAAGGGTTATATTCATTAACCGGTGCATACTATGCCACCCGATAGCACTATAATAATCTCTTGTTGAGAACACATCTGATATAGATCGGGATAGATGGTTAATTAGATAACTATCGTTGATTACCAATATGCCATGATATGATTATCGATATTGATATACATGAGGAATAATCATCAAATAAAATAGCTTGAAGTTTTTTCTTAATGGTTTAATCGATAGGATAAATGATTGAATGAAAGACTTCATTTATCTCTCATTCAATCATTTATCTTACCGTAGCTACCATGCATTAACACCTCATAATGAAGTTATTGCCTTTATTTATTATAATTGATTTGGGCCCAGCCCCAATAATAAATTGTACAACATTTTAGACAAATACAATTGGAAATTGCCTTTATCCGAACTAGCTAATTTTCAACAATGATCAATCAAGGAATTTCAAAACAACAAAAATAAAATAAAGACAAAACTGAAACATACTTTGCTTGATCAAGATGCCCTCCAAAGAGATGGAATAACTTTGAAAGAAACAATCAGCTCCTTAAATAGAAGGCAAAACGAAATCGTTGAAACCGTAGCCACGTTTTTATCAAACTCGGATTTTAACCATAATCACCAAAAACGACATGCAAGGAGGAGGACGAATGAGTCCAAACTCCTAGCAAGGGTAGGTGTTGAAGCAAGGAGAAGAAATGTTTAGGTTAGGGAAACCAAAACGCCTTCCTTGATGCTACAAAAATGGCCCCAAAGGAGATAAAACGTGGCTCAAAACCAGCGAAAACACCTAGCAAAATGGGAAATATGTGGCACATAAAATAGCAAAAGAGGGATAAGAATCACCACGCCTCCTTCATGAATGCATTCTTCCACAAAAATCGGTTTGCAATTCCTCGAAAATGCGAACTCCATGGAGAAAAATCAGGTCGGGTTCTTGGGAAGAAAGAACAAGTTTAAAATGCAAGCAAAAGACATGAAATCAGGTTTTCAAATCCCCTTTATAAGTTTTAATTTGCTTCACTTTTCAACTCATAAAGAAAAATCAGGGTTTGTGAGAGAAAAGAACAATAAGACATGTCAAAATTGTTGAACACAATGTACCACTGAGAGGGGGGTGAATCAGTGGTTCCTAATCTTTTCCCTTCTTAAAGCAACTTCAGAATACCGATTATTATCCTAAGCTCTAAACAATCAAACCGGTAAGACAAAAGAGAATATCAAAAGGGGCAATCACACAAATGCAACCCACAACACTAGAAATACAAGGAAAACCCAATATGGGAAAAACCTCGGTGAGAAATGCTGCTGGAGATTACTGCTCCAATCTAGCCTCACAAATGAGACACTGAATTACAAAGATTTAGGGCACCAATCCAAGGAGCACCAACCCCTTCTGATTTATGATACCAACCCAAGGAGCACCAACCCCTGGACCAAGCTCGAACTTGGTGATATATATTGAAATACAATTTTGATACAGTTATAGCTTCTTGTTGCAAAAGGGGCAATCACACAAATGCAACCCACAACACCAGAAATACAAGGAAAACCCAATATGGGAAAAACCTCGATGAGAAATGCTGCTGGAGATTACTGCTCCAATCTAGCTTCACAAATGAGACACTGAATTACAAAGATTTAGGACACCAATCCAAGGAGCACCAACCCCTTCTGATTTATGATACCAACTCAAGGAGCACCAACCCCTGGACCAAGCTCCAACTTGGTGATGTTAATGCATGGTAGCTTATGCAAGATAAGATCTTCCTAACCTTCCTTGTTCTGTTATTTATCTACATGCTTCATGTCTGATTTATATTGCATATGATTATCGGATTGTACAAACATTGCTTATCATTATGCTATCGGGCTAACAACCCGATAGCATATTAATGTCAATTGTTAATTGGCATTAATATGCTATCGGGGTATTAACCCGATAGCATATTAAATGCTATAAGTTATTGGGTTAAATTCGCTGATACATACTTGCTATAACCCGATAGCATATTAAATGCTATAAGTTATCGGGTTAAATTCGCTGATACATACTTGCTATCGGGTGCATAAACATTGGCACCGATTCACATCTGTTATCGGGCTTAATTATACCGGGCATATTTGTTATCGGGTTTAATGAATACACCGCTTCATTTGGCATTAACATTGGTTAACAAATGCACCGGTTGGATTATATACATCGTGCACTTTGAATCATCGGTGTTTATATGAACCGATTCATTAAATTGATCAGTCATTATATTATGATATTACAATATGCTATCGGGGGTTTTTGAACCGATAATCAGCATTGTGTTAATGGTATAATTGTAAAGGCACCGATCAATGGGTGCATTGATCGGTCCTGCCTAAAAGGCATGACCGGTCAATACACCGATTGACCGGTTGCCTAAATGATATATATGCCAATTGAATTCATTTGGAGAAGATATAGAAAATACTAAATGATCTCTCTCCTTCAGACCTGCAGATAAAAATCAGAATTATTAGACATTGACATAATTCCTCATATCCATATATAGCATTCATAGTTCATAACTTGTTCTTTAATTAAAATTGAAATAACTTTACATGGTATCAGAGCCAAGGTAATCGAACCTAAGGCTATTCAATTTTGATAAAATTCAAGGACTAAGTTACAAACTACATCACATTTCCATAATGGCCAACGCTATCAGATTCGAAGATAGACTCGGAGGTAGCGAAGATTTTTCAGCTTGGAAGTTTAGAATCAAAATGATTTTAAGAGAAAACAAAGTTGATTCATATGTCCAAACTGAAAGTGCACAACCAAAAGATGAAACCGAGAAATCCACATGGATTGAGGGAAATGATAAGGCTATTAAAATAATAGTGGATGGGGTAAGAAATAATATAATGCCCATCATTAGAAAGCAGGAGACGGCTTATAAAATGTTCAAGGCACTTGAAAGGATATTTGAGATATCAAATGCAAGTCGTACTCTGGCATTAAAACGAAAGATCAACCATATCAGTATGAACAAAGGGGAGACAATTAACTCCTACTTCATGAGGATATCAAGCCTAAGAGATGACCTAGCTTCCCTTGGATACGACATCCAAAGTAAAGAGTTAACACTCATTGCTCTAGATGGATTGCCTAGTGGATGGAACACATTCGTCCAAGGCATCAGTGCTAGGTCCAAATATCCTAAGTTTGAAAGACTAAGAGATGACTGTCTACAAGAAGAATCCAGATTGAACAAGGTAGGAATAAAACAGAAGAATATAGATGAAGACTTGCAAGTCCTAAATACAAACATCAATAAGAAGTACAAAAAGAAGCAATTGAGGAAAAGAAAAGATAAACAAGGCAAGAACACTTCTAAGAAAGACCTATCACATGTTCAATGTTATAGGTGTGACAAATTCGGACACTATGTTGCAAACTGTCAGGAGAAAGGGAAGCAAGCCACATTTGCAAAAGTGAGGAAATCTAGAAGAGAAAATGACTCCGAGAACTATGTCCTCTACTCAGCACTTACAAGCCATGCTTCAAACAAATCTAACTCATGGGTGATCGATAGTGGTTCATCCAGACACATCACCGGCTTTAGAGAAATACTAGACTCCATGATAGAGAAAGATGATGAGGAAGTAACCATCGGAGACGATTCTTCACATCCAGTCAGAGGAATTGGAACCTGCACCATCAAACTGAAGACAGGCATGTCACTACGACTTGAAGAAGTACTATATGTTCTAGGCATCAAAAGAAATCTAATCTCCATATCAGCACTAGAAGATCAAAGATACAGAGTGACCTTCATGGAAAACAAGGTGTTGGCTTGGCCAAAGAGATCCTCCATCAAAGACGCTAAGGTCATTGGTCGAAGACAAGGCTATTTGTATGAGCTATGTACAGAGCCCAATCTAGCTTTGATCCATGAAGCAACTAATGCAAATGAAGTATGGCACAGGAGATTAGGCCATCTGAATTATAGAGCTTTGTCAACCATGGGAACCCTTGTCACAGGTCTACCTAAGTTGAAGCAATATCATTCAGAGGCATGCAAAGGGTGTGCCTTAGGTAAAAATACCAAAAATGCATTTCAGAATAGTACTAGGAAAACTAGCAAAGTTTTGGAGTTAATTCATTCTGATGTATGTGGACCTATGTCCGTACCCTCGCTAGGGGGATTTTTGTACTATGTAATTTTTGTTGATGACTACTCTAGGAAGACGTGGATCTACTTTCTGAAATGTAAAGAATCAGAAGAGATCCTAAGTAGGTTTAAAGAGTTTAAAACATTAACAGAAAATCTCTCTGAAAAACAAAATTAAAACCTTAAGAACTGACAATGGGGGGGAATACACATCAGGACTATTTAAAGACTTTTGTAAAAATTCTGGGATTAAAAGGGAGTTGACAATACCTTATAATCCGCAACAAAATGGAGTAGCTGAAAGGAAAAATAGGACCATAGTAGAAGCTGCCAAAGCCATGATACTAGATCAAAATCTAAACTTGAACCTTTGGGCAGAAGCAACTAACACTGCTGTGTACATACAAAATAGATGTCCTCATTCACACCTTGAAGATAAAACTTCTGAGGAAGTCTTTACCAAGACAAAACCAGATATCAACCATCTTAGGATATTTGGGTGTCCGGTCTATATTCATATACCTAAAGAGAAAAGACTAAATCTAGAACCCTCTGGAAAAAGGGGAATACTTGTAGGATACAGTGAAACTTCTAAAGCCTACAGAATCTATGTACAAGGGCAGAAAAATATTGAACTCAGTAGGGATGTAATCTTCGAAGAAGATTTAGCCTTCAAAAGGGCCCAAAATACAATAGAACCTAAAATTCATAATCCTACTCCTAAGCTTCAGAGGGAGTATCTTGAGGAAACTATAAGTGAAACACAAGACCCACCTATAGATAATCGCAAGAAAAGACCACTATGGGCCACCAAAACTATAGCAGAAGCTTAGAAGTTCGCTGCTCCTTCAGGAACCTTCAGGGAAAGCAAGAGGCCTAATAAATTCATCAACTATGTTGCACTTATGAATGATCTCTCTAAAGCTGAACCTAACAATGTTTCAGATGCACTCAAACATCAAGTATGGATAGATGCCATGACTGAAGAATATCAGTCCATTATGAAGAATGATGTTTGGGAGATTGTTCCTAGGCCAACCAAGAAGTCTGTTGTGTCCTCTAAATGGTTGTTTAAAATCAAGCATGCTGCAGATGGCAGTATTGAAAAACACAAGGCCAGATTTGTAGCTAGAGGGTTCTCACAGAAGGAAGGAATATATTACGAAGAAACATTTGCACCTGTTGCCAGGTACACATCAGTAAGAGCTGTCCTAGCCTTTCCAGCAGCAAAGGGGTGGAAGGTACATCAGATGGATGTTAAGATAGCATTCCTAAATGGCGAGATCGTGGAAGAAGTCTACTTAGAGCAACCTGAAGGGTTTGAAATTCATGATGCAAAGTCTCATGTGTGTAGACTCAAGAAAGCTCTTTATGGGCTCAAACAGGCTCCCAGAGCCTGGTATGAAAGAATTGACACCTATCTCTCAAAGCTGGGTTTCTCTAAGAATGATGCAGATCCTAATCTCTACCTCAAAAGAAATAAAGGTGATATGTTAATATTAATTTTATATGTTGATGACTTATTAATCACAGGAGATGATCACCTAATAGATCAATGCAAGAAAGATCTATCCACAGAATTTGATATGAAAAACTTGGGGCTTCTTCATTACTTCCTAGGATTGGAAGTATGGCAGAATTCTGATAATATTGTACTGAACCAAGGGAAGTACACCTTGGACATATTGACAAGATTTGGAATGCTAAACTACAGACCCATGACCTCTCCTATGGAAACCAACTTCCATAAACTTAAAGAAGCAGCAGCAAAATCAAGACCTACTGACCCCACTCAATATAGGCAGATGATTGGGTCCTTGATGTATCTAGTAAATACAAGGCCAGATATCTGCTATGCTGTTAATGCCTTAAGTCAGTTCATGTGTGAACCTAAGGAGATACACCTGGTTGCAGTAAAGCATATAGTGAGATATCTACAAGGTACCCTAAAACTTGGTCTTAAATATGAAAAGGTTGACATAGATCTACATGGATTTATAGATTCAGATTGGGCTGGTAGTGTGACTGACAGAAAGAGCACTTTAGGGTGCTGCTTCAGTTTAGGGTCAGCCATGATATCCTGGATCAACAGAAAACAATCTTCAGTAGCTCAGAGTTCCACAGAGGCTGAATATGTTGCAGCTTCAATGGCTGCCCGAGAAGCAGTATGGCTAAGGAAATTGCTCGTGGGATTATTTGGAGAACCTATGAAACCTACAGTCATTCAGTGTGATAATCAAAGCTGTATAAAACTCTCTATAAATCCAGTATTTCATGACAGGTCCAAACATATTGAGATTCCATATCACTATGCATGAGATATGGTTGACAAGAATGTGATAAAGTTAGAATATGTGTGTACAGGAGATCAGATTGCAGATATTCTGACCAAATCACATTCCAGAGTGAAGGTTGATCACTTCAAAAAGGGTTTAGGTATGATAGAAAGGTAATCTTTTTTGTAATCTATACTCACATATATTTAAGATGTTTAAGGTGTAAACTTCTTTGTCATGTTTGGACTATCTCTTGGCTTCTTGCCACCTGTGTTCATATCTAAGAGGTGACGATCTCTCAGATACTGAACACTTGTATGTAGACATCATAAGGTGACAATCTTATGATAGTCAAACCAGTAATCATGTTGGATCACTGGTAAGTCATGGATGTGCCATGACTATGTTGTGATACAACATTTGTACAAATGTTATTGCATTATCACAACTTGGATATGATGAGAACTTAAGCACTTCTCATATGGTTATCCTTGTATTGCGTGTTAGGCAATACTGATATCACGTGTAGGTGATATCTCAACCATTGATCATGTTGGATCTCTGGTAAGTCATGGATGTGCCATGACTATGTTGTGATAAACATTTATAAATGTTATTGCACTTATCACAACTTGGATATGATGAGAAACTAACCTTTCTCATAGACTTATCCTTAAGTATTGCGTGTTAGGCAATACTGATATCACGTGTTAGGTGATATCTTGATGAATCTTACAGATCACATGTTTTGGTGATTTCTCACATGATCAGGTGATGATTCTCTTACTTTTATCACATGTTAAAATAATACTTTATGTCACACGCTCAGGTGATGTTCTTCTATTTTGTATCATATGTCTTGATGGTACTTCTCATGTATAAATAATTTTTGCTGACTGACACTATCTTAGTTATGAAAAGGAAATGTGATGCAGGTTGCCTTATCTATCTTCCAAAGCTAAGAGGGAGTGTTAATGCATGGTAGCTTATGCAAGATAAGATCTTCCTAACCTTCCTTGTTCTGTTATTTATCTACATGCTTCATGTCTGATTTATATTGCATATGATTATCGGATTGTACAAACATTGCTTATCATTATGCTATTGGGCTAACAACCCGATAGCATATTAATGTCAATTGTTAATTGGCATTAATATGCTATCGGGGTATTAACCCGATAGCATATTAAATGCTATAAGTTATCGGGTTAAATTCGCCGATACATACTTGCTATCGGGTGCATAAACATTGGCACCGATTCACATCTGTTATCGGGCTTAATTATATCGGGCATATTTGTTATCGGGTTTAATGAATACACCGCTTCATTTGGCATTAACATTGGTTAACAAATGCACCGGTTGGATTATATGCATCGTGCACTTTGAATCATCGGTGTTTATATGAACCGATTCATTAAATTGATCAGTCATTATATTATGATATTACAATATGCTATCGGGGGTTTTTGAACCGATAATCAGCATTGTGTTAATGGTATAATTGTAAAGGCACCGATCAATGGGTGTATTGACCGGTCATGCCTAAATATATGAACCGATTCATTAAATTGATCAGTCATTATATTATGATATTACAATATGCTATCAGGGGTTTTTGAACCGATAATCAGCATTGTGTTAATGGTATAATTGTAATAGCACTGATCAATGGGTGCATTGATCGGTCATGCCTAAAAGGCATGACCGGTCAATACACCAATTGACCGATTGCCTAAATGATATATATGCCAATTGAATTCATTTGGAGAAGATATAGAAAATATTAAATGATCTCTCTCCTTCAGACCTGCAGATAAAACTCAGAATTATTAGACATTGACATAATTCCTCATATCCATATATAGCATTCATAGTTCATAACTTGTTCTTTAATTAAAATTGAAATAACTTTACAGGTGATGTATATTGAAATACAATTTTGATACAGTTATAGCTTCTTGTTGCAAAAGGGGCTATCACACAAATGCAACCCACAACACCAGAAATACAAGGAAAACCCAATATGGGAAAAACCTCGGTGAGAAATGCTGCTGGAGATTACTGCTCCAATCTAGCCTCACAAATGAGACACTAAATTACAAATATTTAAGGCACCAACCCAAGGAGCACCAACCCCTGGACCAAGCTCCAACTTGGTGATGTATATTGAAATACAGTTTTGATACAGTTATAGCTTCTTGTTGCAAAAGGGGCCATCACACAAATGCAACCCACAACACCAAAAATACAAGGAAAACCCAATATGGGAAAAACCTCTGAGAAATGTTGCTGGAGATTACTGCTCCAATCTAGCCTCACAAATAAGACACTGAATTACAAATATTTAGGGTACCAACCCAAGGAGCACCAACCCCTTCTGATTTAAGGCACCAACCCAAGGAGCACCAACCCCTAAACCAAGCTCCAACTTGGTGATGTATATTGAAATACAATTTTGATACAATTATAGCTTCTTGGTGCAAAAGGGGCAATCACACAAATGCAACCCACAACACCAGAAATACAAGGAAAACCCAATATGGGAAAAACCTCGGTGAGAAATGTTGCTGGAGATTATTGCTCCAATCTAGCCTCACAAATGAGACACTGAATTACAAAGATTTAGGGCACCAACCCAAAGAGCACCAACCCCTGGACCAGGCTCCAACTTGGTGATGTATATTGAAATACAATTTTGATACAGTTATAGCTTCTTGTTGCAAAAGGGGCAATCACACAAATGCAACCCACAACACCAGAAATACAAGGAAAACCCAATATGGGAAAAACCTCGGTGAGAAATGCTGCTGGAGATTACTACTCCAACCTAGCCTCACAAATGAGACACTGAATTACAAAGATTTAGGGCACCAACCCAAGGAGCACCAACCCTTGGACCAAGCTCCAACTTGGTAATGTATATTGAAATACAATTTTGATACAGTTACAGCTTCTTGTTGCAAATGAGTTCTGCAACTCTTGACCAACTAGGTCTCTGCCGGTTAACAGTCTTCTTCTTCTTTACTGGATCTCACACTACCGGTTAACAAATTGCTTTCTCTACTTCTTGGCCTCTCTTCTCTCTTTCTCACAGCCTCTCAACACATTGCATCACACTGGGATGCCTTCTTGACCAATCACACCTTATCGGTTAGCTCAACTGTTAGACCTGCTACAGTTTATCGGTACTCAATCACAACCGGTTAAACCCTCTCACCGGTTTGCTTGCACACTCACTTTGCAACTTTCTTAGAATAAATTCTAAGGGAGATGATCCTTCTCTGCACTCAAGCTCTTTTCACTCTTCTTCTTCTCCTCAAGCATCAATTATTTCTGTTTCGAGCTCATCTATTTATCATCATGAATTCCCGCCAAGAACGCATTCAATCACTGCCGTGTTAGGTTTTACCTTTTCCAACTCGATCTGAATCCTATTTGATTTGATATGCTTTTCCAGGGATAAGATCTTCATGACATCGATCAATCACTAGCAAAGTTTCACATTCCAATGTGCGTTTTCTAAATTTGGAGGTTTGCACCATGCTTTTCTACTTTTTTCTGTCATTTGCCATTAATGGCTTTGCTTCCTTCACCAAACAAGTACGAAGATCAAATCTTCTTGCAGGATCAGTTCAGTTGCTTTGCCAGCTTGCCTTCCTCGAGCTGTGATCCTCTGGCATCCTCCGTGACTTGCGGGTTCCTCATAAAAGCCGACCTGCTTGCAGATTTGTTACGTCGATGCAAACTCTATCGACTTGTGCAATCCCTCTACATGGCATCCAACTGTCATGCTTGTTGACATCCACCTCTGCTTGGATTCCTATGTCGGTTTGACATTCTTTGTCGACCAAGGTAGACTACCAGTTTAGCTCATCTTACCGGTTATGACCATCAAACATCCTCTCTGTTCTATTCACCAGTTGTTGTGCCTTCATAACACACAAGCAACCTTCATTCCGGTTTATGCCTTACCGGTAAGCCTGCTTTACCGGTAGATGACACAAGTCATGTGTACAAGTGTGAGATTTTGCCAAGATCAAGAGCTCATTGAAATGTACAAAATAGAGACACAATATAGGACAAAAATAAACTGTATTTTCATCAATAGAAAATGATCAATAATCAAAATTACATACAATGTAGATGAGTCTGCTTATATAGGCAAGGTCAGGGATTTGTGAGCACACAAACATGACATGTGGCGCAATAAGAAACAAGGGTAGGTAGGAAATAGGTGTGCGTAGGTAGGAGAAATAATATAATAGTCCACATGAGGTGGCTCACCTACTGAATGTGGATTGTAACAACAAGAGTGGAGTGTAACAACAAGATCAACACCATAAAAGGTGGAAATTCTCCTACACACACTATCCCAATGTGGCACAAACACCCAAGTGTCTCATACCCAAACTACTATGAAATGCATTATCCTAAGTAAACTTAAGTAAGATGTAATAATATCCAAGATGAATAATTATTTACACCAACACCCCCCCTTAAGTGCAACTTAGGGGAATGCACTTAAGTCTACAATGCAACTAAGCAATGCAAGATGGGTCCCGGCTATGAGGCCATGTTAGGTACTGTTGTGACGTTTTCACACATCGCCCCATTGCAAATGGGGACCCATGTTTTTTTGCTCGTTTTCGCTTTGCTTTTTAGGGTTTTGATTTGAATCCAGTCGGTTTTGGGAGCTTTTTGAATTTCCTTTTCTAGAATGCAAATTTTGAATGCAATGAATTCGCCAGAATGGTCTAATTTTCAATTGGAATGTTGATGCAAAGCTTAAATTTGTCTGAGTGTTGAAGATGAAATGTGAATTTTTGTCCAATTGAATATTTTTGACCAAATTTTGACATTTTTAATTTTTGATCCTAGGCATCTCTAATGATTTGTTTTCGCCTTGTGAAGTGTTAAAATGTGTAAAATCATGTTATTTTGGCCTGTAGGAGCAAAATCGCTCCTGTCCCTCAGTGAAGGACGGGAGCTCGTTTTCAAATATTTTACTATTCCTGCAGGGTCAAGATGAATTACGAATTGGAAGTGATGGAGAAAGGCGAGATCTTTCCATTGAATATAAATTGAAGATTTTCATGAGCACAGAAATGCCTCCAGGGGAAAAATCGCTCCTGTCCCTCAGTGAAGGACCGAAGCTACAAATCCAATTTTGCTTTGTCCTTGCAAGATTTTAACGTCTTGACGATGTGAAAAGGTCCAAAGAGGTGCATTTTATCAAATGAATATAACTTGAAGCGCTGTCGGGGAGATCAACAGGATAACAAGTCCGGCTTGAGTAAGGTCCTGATCCTGAAATTTGGCTAAGTCTGGAATGTCCTGATCCTGAATTTGACTAAGTCTGGAAACTGAAAAAACCTCCAAAAACTAGATTTTGCAATATAACTCCTGGAGATCTAAAACCACTCTCAAACATCCTCAAAGTATATATGGAATATAACTTAAAGTATAAGAAAGAAGAAACATAGAAGGAAATGTCACTTATACTTAAATGTTATATTCCATTAAAATTGTCCTGATCGAGAGTGCGAAAAGTCAAATTTCGCTCGTGTCCTTCTCCATGGGTCCAGAGCGAAATGCGCTCCTGTCCCTCTCCAAGGGACCAAGGCGAATCGCTCGTGTCCCTCACCGAAGGACCAGAGCGATATCTACAGAATGGCATAAATTTCAAAGGACAAACAAGTTTCGAGCAACCAAGAGGGTCGAAAGGACATCATTTCACGTAATTAAGATGATTGCAAGTTGGTAAAAACAAGAACAAGCACATAATGATGAACTTCGCTCCTGTCCCTCAGGAAGGGACCAGAGCGATATTAGGTATATTGATCAACTCATGCAAGAATCACGTAAGGTCAAGATTTTGCAAGGTCTTAGAGGGTCCATGGAGTCTTTTGAAGGTGATACACGAAGATTTCAAACGTAAAATGATCATCAAGTTGAACATAGAGACCATATCGCTCCTGTCCCTCTCCAAGGGACAAGGGCGATGATCCCTTTAATGCGCTCAAAACTTCATGCGAGCAAATGGAACAAGCGCAAAAGGAACGAACAAGGGTGTTACTCACTTTACAATGAAAGATCGAAGTTAAAAGATGCAAGATGGACGTGGAAACAAGAAGATCGCTCCTGTCCTTTGGACAAGGACCAGGGCGATATCACCACAAAAGGACATTCAATCGCAAGGATAAGTCAATCAAGTTCGAAGATCCCAAGGAAAATGGCAAATTCAATGTAGAAATGAAGACCTTGGACGTAAAATATGCAAGGATCATGACCAAGGTAATGGATCGCTCCTGTCCCTCAGTCAGGGACTAGGGCGATGAGGTACGTATCCTTCATCTTCAAAATTTGGCGCTCAAACACATTTTTTTGAATTTATTTAAATGCTTGGAAAAAAAATCGATATTTGATTAAAAGCATTTAAATAGCGCATGGTATGTATTTATTAATTATTTTTGCCTTTGTAAAAAATCGAAATTTATTAATTAAAAATAAAGGCATTTAATAATTAATTATTAATTTAATAAAAATCAAAAGGGAGCGCTTGGTATTTTAGAGGTCGGCCTTTGTTATTTGTTTTAAAAATCATTTAAATTGCCTTATTTTTTTACCAAAGTCGGCCTAAGCAAATTGGTGGTAAGCGCTTATAAAAGAGGGTGTTGAAGATCATTATTTTCACATTGTCATTTTATCATCTCAAGTGCGATTTAAGGAAGACAAAGGGAATAGTGCGAATTGTGTTTGAGAGGTGCGAACTTTCATTTCAAAGCAAGGTGGCGTGAAGTACTATCCAAGGAGGTGTGAACATTTGAGCGAATTTGCCAAGGCATTAGAGATCACGTCCAAGACTTGAAGGGTGGCGAAGTTGATAAGAGGAACGTTCTTTTGAAGATCACATCAAGACTATCGAATTTCAAATTTTGCCTGGGTGAATTCCTTTATTTTGCATTTTAGAGTTAAGCTCTCAAAGAGGTATGGCGATATGGATTTTTTGTTTTGGATTTTGAACGTTGATCGTCATTGCCTTAATTTCGAAATTTTGTTTTGCCTTAGCTCAATCGTTTTTAGGAAATGATTAATAAAGGACTTATCATTAAGTTTCCTAAAATTTGCTCTCTAATTTATGTTATGTATTGCAAAATCATGGTACTAATTTTGAAATGTTGTGTAGGCATCAAATGAAGATCTCATCAAGAAAAATCAAGCCGGATCAAGGACGGTCTTCGCCGGGACGATCAAGCCAGGACAAGGGTGACCTTTTTCAATCCAGCGTTCCAAGGCGAGGTACATCATCATCTTGCACATCAAGGACACAAGGAGTTAGAACAAGGGCTCGTTGAAGAAGCAAAATAGATCCAGAGGAATTAATTAAAGAAAGCTTCTCAACAACATCAAGTTGAATATTTACCAAAGTTACAAGTGTCAGATGAGGTGGCATCCTAGTCATCATTTCTCCAATCAGTGAGGTCCATCTCAGCATGTCCAGATTCAATGTACTTAACTCATGGAAGGTGGCACAAACTCCGATGTACCTACCCCGGCTATCCATTGGTCGATTTTTCTAAAAGGGACATGTGTCCAAGCAATACAATTTTATCATTGGTCAAACATTAAATGTTATGTAATGGTTGTAACAAACCCTAATTAGGGTTTTTCATTGTTGAATCTTGGCCATTGATCTGGAATTGATCTAAGCCATCAAATTGTATTGTGGGCACTATATAAGCCCAAACATTTCATTTGTAAAAAATAATTTAGAATTAGAGAGAGATAGTATAGAAATAGTTGAAAGTAGTTAGTGGATAGAGAGTAGAATAGGAGGACAAGGCAAGAAATTGTTGCCATTGATTGTAAACAAACTCCATTTTCATTGAAGTAATGGTGAAATATGTCGTTTTCTTGCAATTTGCATGGTTTCTTGTTGAGTCTTCAATCTTAGATGGTAGATAATTAGATGAATGGAGGAAATGTGCTTGATTGATGGTGAAATTCGTATATCCATACTACTAGCAGTTTGTTGATTGCAGACTTGCCTTGCGTAGTCAACTGGAATCGTTCAGCCTAAGCTCAATTTCGATTTGTCGCCTCTTCATTGATATGCATCAACTTGGATGGTATCTATGCCTGCGGTGATGATTTGAACATCATAAAGCTTCCCATAGAAGATCGCACTAGTCTTGTGTAGATGTTCCATTGATGTCAAAACAAGACCTAGTTAGAGTTTCATCAAAAATCAATCATTGCTCCTACATTCTTAGTATTAGGATTAGATCCTCTCTTCGCCCTTATCCTTTTTCCATTTTTTTTAATCTAAGTTAGTAAGAGCCTGTGTCCAGCAAAGCAGATCGGAAGTTCAATGTAAGTCCCCCTTGTGATTCCAGCAAATCACATCATACCACTAAAAAGCTTGTCCACACGTGGAGACCCCACTAAAAGAACCTTGGAGTCCACCTAACTGATCCTTTACGCGAATCTTCAGCAGTTAGAGACTATTTTCTCAAGAGAGGATAAGATGCCTTTAGGTATTTTATTCTGTGTATGATGGTGTACAAAATACACGTCAACAGGTACCCATGTACAAATGCAAATGCATGCAAACCAATGCAATGAAAACTCTCACAAAGTGGGGAAAGAGAGAAAAACCCAATGGGAAAAAACCCTCCCCCAAAAGAGAGATGAAAACATACAAGATAACTCTCATAGAAGAATGTGAGGAACAAAACCCCATGTGAGGAAAAAGTCCCCCCCATATGAGAGAAGAAGAGAAGCTAGGAAGCCCCCCCTCAATGTGGATTCTGCACCAATGATAGAAGCTCGATGTATGAAGAAACTGCTCCACGAACGTCGAACAACATTCCTCGCCCTAGGAAGAAACAAAACCAAAGGTGTATCCATGAAGTCTCCCCAATCATGAAGGGAAGATGTATGAAGAGAACTCATGATGAAAGGAATCTCTGAAAACTGCTCAAGTGTCCCCATGTTGATGCTGAAAGATACCCCTTCCAAAGGTGGTAAACTGTGCCACACTGCTGAAAAAGGCACTCCAAGATCTAGTGGAGATGGATGTAGAACATGTCCCAAAGACTCACATGTCTCCTCAAAACATAAAGAGACCTCCTCCAACTGCTGTACATAAGTATCCACAATCATGTCAACCTCTAAAGATTGATCATGTAGAGAATGCACAAGAGGGTCAGAGTGTGCCCTTGCAACAATCGAAGAAGGATCACCTTCATCAAAGAGAAGATGAATGTCATCAATGATGTCTCTCAAATCTGCAATGTAGGATTCCATAAACAAACCTGCAATATCTGTCAAGTAATCATCCCACGAATCTGAAGCTGGAAGACAATGAATATCCTGTTGCATTGAATCACATGAAGGCAAAACTGTCGCACTATCTGCATCATCAGGTGCAATAGGTGATGTGATATCAATATGAGGAGATGAAATACAAGGCTCAAGAATGGGGTCACATGTGAGAATCCCCATGTTCAAGTGCCCAAAGTTCTCAAAATCTGAACCATCACAAGAAGTGTGATCATAATGTGTAGAATCATCAAATGTGAAATCATCATCATCAACAAAATCTGAAAAGGAGTATAACCGAGATGCATGATCAACCACCCCAGTCGCAATGATAGCTCTAGTCTCCAAGTCTCTAATGAAAACTGAGTCAGGTGTGAACTCCACAACTCTCTTAGTTGCGCCATGTGTGATTTGATAGATAGAAAGGAGATTGTTTGTCAAGTGGGGTACACACAACACATCATTGAAGGAGTTATCCCCAATGTCAATAGATCCTTTCCCAATCACATCCATGTATGTATGATTGCCCATCAAAATCTGTGGCATGGTGCAAGTCTCAAATGTAGAGAACATAGACTGCGAAGATGCCATATGATGAGAAGCCCCTGAATCTAGAAGCCATCTCTCTGAATCATGACTGATAGTAGCACATAGAGCTTTTCCTTTTCTTGTTCCAGAAGAGTGAGTCTTTCCACTTGTAAAAGCCATGAATGCTTGCCCTTTTCCTTTTGAATGTGAGGAAGTGGAAGTTGATGAATCATCCTTCTTGTAGACTTTAGGTAAATCAATGTTATGCTTTTTGATGATATGTGTGAGCTCATCAATCTTCTTAGAATGGCAACGATGCTCCTCATGACCAATCTTTTTACAATAAGCACAAGTAGGTCTCTCTCTCTTTGGTGAATTATCTCTCTTGGAAGAGGATGAATCTCCTTGTTGTGGAGAAGATGGTGCTTTTTCTTTAGGCTTTGATTGCCATTTCTTCTTGTTTGAGTTGTCATTTCCTTGATTTCCTTTGTTCCCTTGATTTGCCACTAATGCTTGAGACTTAGAAGCCTTAAGAATGCCCATGCTTATCAACTTAGTTTGTTCCATCATCAACATTTCATTGAAAGCATCAAATGTAGGCATTGTGTAGCTTGAACCCATTGTCATCCTATGGGTTTGGAAACTAGAAACAAATGCTGCATATTCTTGTGGAAGCTTGCCTATCAAGTTGAATATCAATTGAGTATCCTTTTTATCAATGCCACAATCTTTGAGTTGTGCCCTCAACTCATTTGCCTTAGTGACATAATCTTGTATAGTATCAAAGTTCTTGGGATCTAACATGGTGAGATCACTATCAATTTGATATCCCCTAATCTCATCAACTTGACCATACAAGTCTTGAAACTTTTGCCAAGCATCCTTGATTAGAGTGCATTTCTCAATATGAAAAATGAGATCCTTTGATACATACTTTCTTAAGGTACCAATTGCCATGATATTTTTAGTGAGCCAATCCAAGTGACCAATTGGATCAGCTTTAGGATCAGCTGGAGCAACAATAGTTCCATCAATGTAATGAGTGAGTCCTTTTTCCATAAGTTTACTCCATGCATCAATTTTCCAAGTAGCATAATTATGTGGAGTTAAGAGAGGAAACTTAGAAGAACCCATAGCAGCAAAAAGGAAAGAGCACAAAAGCACAAGAGACACCCCCCCAAATTCACTCAATCAAAGTACCCCCCCCAAAGTGATGATTTTGGCACTTTATACTTAGTGCGATTACAATGAGCCACTTGCAAAACAAGGCAAAGTGGACTTATGATGCAAATTTTACAACTTCTCAAATGAGATACAAGAGACTTCAATCAATAGTGCAATGAATCTAACTGAGATTCAAGCAAATATACAAGTACCAAGAGAGCCAAGAATGACCAAATTCTGAAAGTACAATTTCTACTTACAATGGCATCAATCTGATAGCATCATGTGAAAGTAGACGAAAAAATACGCACTTTCAAAAAAAACGGCACCTAAAAAGGAGGTTGTATGACCCCAAACGAAGCCTCTGAAGTTGCAAAAACTGGGATTACTCAGGTACAGTCACCAAAAACTGCATTTTCTGAAAAATCCGTGCATCAAAATCAAAAAATTTCTTCACCACTACGGAGAGCACGAAATTCTAGCCCATTTCAAAAAAAATTGCACCCAAAAAGGAGCAAAAATGAGCAAGTTATGGCCATTTGAAGTTGAATAGCAAAATCAAAAATGTAAATGAGAGGGGCCGGCAAAATTTTTGAAAAATGTTGACGTCAGCAAGTCACTGTGTTAAATTTGACGGCCGTATGACCGTCGCAAAAACTTCGCCTCTCTGCTGATTGGGCGTCCGTACTGTACAGACAGTTGACGTGGCAGATGGTTGTGTAGGCCGTACCGTATGGATTTGCTGACTGGGTGAGCTACGTGGCGGATGACTGTGCGTATGGGCTGATGTGTCGCAGTGTACGGATTGTACCCGCGGGCCAGTGGCCGCCTGCCACGTGGCGAGTGCGGGTCCTCCGGTCTGGTTGGCCACCAGCTGGAGGAAGCGGTCGGAGCCGAGGGAAGCCGGCAGCGGCGAGGGAGCTAAGGCGCTCGGGCGGCATGTGGTAGCAGACACCGGAGAGTGGCGCGCGGGAGGACCTGCAGGCTGCGGCTTCGACAGGGAGAGCAAGGCGGCCGGTGGCGGGAGAGTCCGACGCGGGTCGTTCTGCGGCGGCGTGCAGGTAAGTCGGTCAGCGAGAGATGCAGAGTGGCCGGTGGGAGCGGCTGGTAGGAGGGTCCGGCGCGGCGGCAGTGGTGACAGTCTGCGGGTACGGGCTGATAGCGCTACAGAGCAGGTACGCGACCTGCAAAACCTGCGACACGCAGGTACGAGGTACGGGGGGGTCTGCGAACCCCCCAAAACTTTTTTTATTTTTTATTTTTTTATTTTGGATCATTTTTTTCAAAATTTTTTCAATTTTTTTTTTGATTTTTGATTTTTTGAAAAAATTTCGGAAAATAAATTTTCTTTTTTCGAAAAATAAATAAAAAAATTTGAAAATCCATACGATTATAGCAAAATTGGCGAAAAATTTTTTCTCACCAAAATAGGCCGACTTTATAACCAAAATTCATGCAAACGGCCTTCTGGACGCAATGGCGGGGTCGGATCTGGTCTAGGATGCCTCCAAAAGATGCTGCTCCTCAGATCTGCCTCTTGACATCGCAATAATGCCTCTTCAAGACGAATCAATGAAGCCCCAATAGCTCTGATACCATGTGAGATTTTGCCAAGATCAAGAGCTCATTGAAATGTACAAAATAGAGACACAATATAATACAAGAATAAACTGTATTCTCATCAATAGAAAATGATCAATAATCAAAATTACATACAATGTAGATGAGCCTACTTATATAGGCAAGGCTAGGGATTTGTGAGCACACAAACATGACATGTGGCTCAATAAGAAACAAGGGTAGGTAGGAAATAGGTGTGGGTAGGTAGGAGAAATAATATAATAGTCCACATGAGGTGGTTCACCCACTGAATGTGGAGTGTAACAACAAGATCAACACCATAAAAGATGGAAATTCTCCTACACACACTATCCCAATGTGGCACAAACACCCAAGTGTCTCATACCCAAACTACTATGAAATGCATTATCCTAAGTAAACTTAAGTAAGGTGTAATAATATCCAAGGTGAATAATTATTTACACCAACAACAAGTAGCCTTCCTTTTGTCTTGCTCTTCTTATACAGGTCACCACTTCTTACTTACTGGTGACCTTGCCAAACCGGTTGACATTAATGACAACTTAATGCCAATAATGCCAACAAAAATAACTTGTAATAGGGAAATAAAATCCCCTTTACAAGTTTTAATGATTTATTTAAAAAAAAGAACTTGCCATAGGAAAATAAAATTCCCTTTACAAGTCACCAAAAACATAAAAACTTGTAATAGGGAAATAAAATCCCTATTACATTTCAAAATCACTTGAGAAGGAACTTTTGAAAGAAATTACAAGTTCTTTTTAAACTTATAATTTTAAATTCACCTGTAATTTGTCCAAAAAGTTCCTACAACTTAAAAGATATAAAAAGAAAGGGGAAATAAAAATTAAGTTACAAGGGACAAGTTTTTTAAAAAAAAGTGCACTTGTAATTGTTTTGAAATTTCCTTACAACACTAAAACAAGAGAAAAATAAAACTTGCAATCGAAGGAAAATTTTCCACCCGCAGTCAGGAAGAAAAAACCCGAAATTGAAGAAAAAACATAGCAAACGAACTCAGAATGCGATGAAATTTGAAACGTGGATCGAGGATGAACTAAGGATTAAGCCAATCCAAGGGTGAAGAGTTTTTTTGCCTCGGGAAGCGTGCCTTAGATTAAAATTTTCATTTTTAACAAAATTTTTAAAGGGGTTGTTTATTTTTGTGAACACAAAAATACGGACAACAAGAAGCCTGATCTGAAACTGACCTGCAAATTAATTCAACTTTCACCTAATCTCACTTCCAAATCTCTCCAAAAGCCTCGCCTCCCTCCACCAATGCTATCGCTGCCTTCTTGAGGTTGATTCGTGGCCTTAATGCTGAGACATGAACCAAGTCATGGGTATAAGAGCAGAAAAGTGTGATTTTTGTCTCAGATCTGAAATTCTATCAGCAACTCTTGCTTTCCACCTCTAATGATTCTTCAATAAGTTCGCCTATCTCCTTCAATTAAAATCGGTGTATTAAGGAAGATCAATATAATTTGCTGAAGACACCATGAATGTGTATCAATCTCAATAAGCACTGTATGGAAGATTGAGTATCTTCCACTCTCATCTGCAAATTTGTCTTTGAAAGAAGACTTCACTAATTTGGCATTGATGTAGATTTTGTCACGAACCCACTCCCAAGATGAAGTACTAGGGTTTCGTCCAGCCCTTCTATCAATCTCTTGAAGGTTTGTGTCCTCAGAGATTCAACTAATGCAAAGCATCAGTCAATTCATAAAATCCATAATCCAAATCTCCAATGATCATACAATGAGACTCAACCTCTATTTATCCTTTTTCCTCCATACGTCTCACAAATTTCTAGAGGATTCTAGAAATAATATTATTTTATTTTAGTGACTTTATAATTAATTATTTTATTTTAAGTCACTAATTAATTAATTAATTAAATATAAAGTCACCCCTTTTAAATTTTTAATTTATTTCATGAGTTTATAAGAAATTAATTAATTAATTAATTTCTACTTATTTCTCCACTTAGCCAAAAGGCTAAAATTTCATAAAAGGCTAGAAAAATGGGGACATTACAGGACGATTGAGGTGGCAATGATGTATTATGCTAACTGGGTTGTATGTGTGGTTGTCTGTGCAGTGTTGATGTGGTCGAATCAAGGTGCACCACGTGGTGCTTGCATGGCGAAAAACGTACGTGGTAGTAGACTACGTGTTGAATGATGTCGCGTGGTCTTAGTTGGCAACAGAGGGGCCTATAAACACGGCTGTTGGAAGAGCGGCCTAGTTTGGGCAACAGAGAGTGGAAGCAGCAGTGGCTGGGGCGATAGTGGTAGAAAAGGGAGCCGACGGGAGGAGGAAGATTTGGCGGGAGGTGTCGGGAAGAGTAGAGACCACCAAAAAAGGAGGGCTGGCAAGGCCGGTATGGTGGCGGGGGGCCACCCAAAAAGAATTCCTTGCAGATTTTAACACTACAAAAACAGGCAGACGACGGTACGGGGGTGGGGTTGAATCCTTCCCCCCCCGAAAAAAAAATAATAGTGTTTTTTGAAATTTGATTTTTAGTAAAAACTTTTCAACAATTAAAAAAAACTGCAATATAATATATGAAAATTAAATAATTTTTTTTTACAAAACATCGTACCATATGCCCAAATGGGGCAAATTTTTCCTCCAAAAGCCCGAAATTCATTTTTCACCGAATATAGGCAAATTTATACTCAAAATTTATGGAAACGGCCTCCGGACGCAACAATGAGGTCAAAATTGCCATAGGATGCCCCCAATTTTTGCAGCTCCTTAGATCTGAAAAAAACAAAGTTCCAAAATGTCTCCAAATAGACAACTCAATGAAGCCCCAATGACTTCGTTACCATGTAAGAATTTGTTGAAAATAGCCAAGATTAAGAGCACATTGAATAGCACAAAAGAGGCAAAATAGAGAATAAATGGTATTCTCAATATTATAAAAAACGATCATTAAAAAGTTACATACAATGTAGATAAGACTGGTTATAAAGGAAAGGCTAAGAGACAAGAGAGCACACAAAGATGGCTTGTGGCTCAATGAGATGCAAGGGTAGGTGGGGGTAGGTAGGAGAAATAACAAAATATTCCACATGAGGTGGATCATCACTGAAGGTGGAATTATCATCCCACAATAAGTGGATATGATAAAGTAACAACAATATCACACCATAAAAGGTGGAATTTCTCCTACATACACATTCCCAATGTATGCACATTCCTAAGTGTTTCATATGCAAACTACGATGTTATGCATTTACCTAAGTCAACTTAAGTAATGTGTAATTATATCCTATATGAATAAATAATTACACCAACAATATAGGCTAGGTTTGAGTATTGTGTCCAATCTTGGGTGCCAATTTGTTTATCATTGGGTACCAAATATATCTAGAAATCATTTTAAATGAAATAACCGACATTCGGAAATAGTTTCAGATTTGATTTCAGAACTTAGATTACGATATATCATGAAAATCTTCAATACCTAGATAGTCAAATTACATTAGAATGACATTACACACATACTCATTTGATATGAAATCCGGCAAATCAGATTTCTATTTTAATCAGCAATCTGAAGACCCCCAAATCTGGACACCACACCCCCAGAATGCTTCCTATGCTCATGTTTTAAATGCCGCCCCAAAGATATGCCCTAGGCATCAAACATCAACATCAATATCCTCACCAAATGATGGGACATCAAGCCTTGACTCCTACAAACTCCAAGGTAGGGTGGTATGACCTGCCTAGGAAGAGACGTCCAGCAAAAAGAGAGATAAATCTGCAATATAAAACCTTCAAAAACCTTTTTATTTGACTCCTCAAATCTGTCCTTATTATCTTTACTCAAATTAATGATGCAAAAACTGAAATCTCTCACAAAGAAGCCCAAGTGTGATTCCTAAATGAAACCACCAATAAATCCTTGAGGTCAAATCTTTCACTAATTAAAAAGATGTTCTTTGCAAGGGTTTTCGTCCTCACAAAGCCACATGATGAGCAAGTTCAATCCAGCAGAGTTCTATTATCAAAAATCAATCCAATATGGATGCAAAATGAGCTCAAAATGGCCTTTTAAAGACCTCCAAAACCGAACACCACTTTTAGGGTTGTGCACTTTTAATTCGATTTTTGAACCACCTTACGTCTCCCCATGTTGGCAACCATCTTAAGTGTTTACTTTATTTAATATTTTGAAATAACACCTTATAATACCCTAGGGGCCCACATAAGTCACTTTATTAAATAATGTTAAGTTAAATTTTAATTTAACATTATTTGAAATAAATCCTCTGGACCACATTAGTCACCAAAATAACATCATCAATTGCATTTACTAGCATGCCAAAAATAGCAACATGGTCAACTGGCCAAGTCAATGTCCAGACTGTCATTTACTAAAAATAGTTAAAATGGACAAATTGTCCAAATTCACCCTTGAAAACGTCATAATGCAAATCTTGACAAACTGAGCTAAAAGTTGTTGTCGATTGTAGCGGTGGGAGTCTCCTTGGCCGATTACGATCAAATATGCAATTAGCCTTTCGGCTTTGCATATTTGTATATGCCGATTAAAATAAACGTTTTGTTAATAAAATATATTTATTTTGTTGAAGGGCCGACTTGGTAAAAGTCCGCCACCCTTGAGGAAAGACGTGTTGATTTGAATGGAGCTGACCCTTGGTGAAGAGACACCCACATATGGGTATAAAAAAAGATCGGTTCCCTCTCCATTAGATGGCATATAATCTACAGCAGTTCGAATATTATACACAGCAGTTCGAATACATACAAAAGTTCACTCTCACACTCCAGATTGCAGAACATCTACAGCAGTTTGCAATTCTAGAGTAGATCGGGTATCATCTAGAATAGTTTGTGTATCGTCAGCAGACCGATTCATTCTGATCGTGCTTCAAGGAGTGAAGCGATTCACATTGATATTGTAAAGGCATCTTATTGTACCTATTTGTTAAATATAATAAGAGATCTTGTTGCTGGGTTTTTTCCCCTCATGTTGGAGGGTTTTCCTAGGGTATATGCTGTGCAAATTTGATTGAATTGTCTTATATCTGCATTCTATTAATCTGATCATAAAAATAACAAAAGCAACACTTATCATCGCCAAATGAGCTGAATTGAACTAAATAGTCACCTTGAGTTCCCTAATTCTAACTCATTAGCCTATGGGAACCCGCTAGCTAAATAGGCTAATAGTCACCAAGTTGATAGTGCTTAGGAAGGGGACATTACACATTCATGGGCATCCCTTATCTAATACACATTGTTTTCACAATAACAATGCCTAATGGAAATTTATGGAATTTCTAAAGTGGCATTACTGTAACATATTGCTCCATTGGAGAAGACCATCGTGGTGGCTTATAAGTATGAATCTGACTTTTAGTAATCTATTGTTGAGTTTGGGTGGACTCCATCTCTGCTTTATAAAAGTAATCACTTAATTCAGTGGTTTGGTTAGGGATTTGTTTGTTAGAAGCTAGCTGATAACTACAAGCTATTTCTAAGGTAGTTTACAAAGGAAGTTGCTCCCACATAACTACCTTATGATGTAATAAATAGAGCATTAAGAATGTGCTTCTAAATTTCTATGCTTATCGTTTTGTAGTGTGGAGATATATTGAATATCAATAGAAGAGAAGATGAATGCAATATTTTCCATGCAACCTAGCATAGTTTGTGATTCATCTTACAAATTCTCTTCATTATTTCTGTGGACCAGTTTTTAAACGTATTTTGGGTCAATTAGTTTTGAAGATGCAGTTCACCGTAATTTTCTGGCTTTGAACCTTGCTGTTATAGCGTAAGATAAAAGTGGTATTGGAATACTTAGCCATTGCTCCTTTGAGGGTGTCCTCTTCCTTTTGCATGAACTTTTGTGTTTGCAATGTTTTCGAGGAAATTCCATCACATGAACATGCTCTTTTTGTTAATATGTACATAGACTTGTGAATGTTTTCATTGTGCATTTTTCCATAGGTGGCTAGAAGAATGGAAGTCTCCCCTGTAAAATTGAGCAGGGACTCTGAGACCTGCACACCGCCAATAGTAAATTTTGCCATCAGTCAAATTATAGGGATAAGACATGCACAATACTTTCAGCAAAGATGTTTATCAAATACAATACTTTCATGGTGCTACACATGCACTTATTTCTGACATTTCACACCTCCACATTGTCTGCCTTGATTTTCACTCTTTCTTGAAGTTATATCATCCCAAATAGGGTTGAGTGAAGCTGCCGAACATTTTGTGTAGGGTACCTGTTGGAGAATGCAGGCCATGACAATCTTATGGCCTAAGGGTAGGATAATTATATTATTAAGAACATTGGCAACATTTTACTTGCTAAAGTGCATTTCTCGGATAGTCTAGTCGTGTTAGTTTCCTTATAAAAAAATAGTGCTTTAGCTGAGCATAGGGATTGCTTGTGAGACTCTATTGTTAAAAATCATTTTGAAGAAACTCTTCATATTTGTTAAATTGAAATTCTCTAATTTTTCTTACAAAATTTGGTGAAATCTGAGATTTTTCAAATAAACTATTGTTTGCCACTATTTTATATTTTGTTGTTATCCTATTGTGCTCTTTAATTGTATCCCTTATGGAGTCCAGCCTATCGTAGTTAGTGAAATTCTGATTGAAGAGCTACTGCAATTTGCATATCATATAAGATTCATATTCTATTCCGTTCTTGACTTTGTCTATTACTTGTCTCTCTGCAATTCAGTTGCATTTTGTTTGCTTAACTATCACCTTTTGCAGGTTCAGTCCCTTGCAGCGATAGGCATAATTGCATTATGAATTCTACATCACGTATCTGCCAAATGGCTCATTGAAAGATGTGGATTCCTGACTCAAAATTGAACTTAATTTCTAGAACCTGGATACCGATGTGCCAAAATCTCTCTTACCTGCTTGATGCCAACCACTATGCTGTGTGAAAACAAGAATATAGATTCTTGTTACTTGGCCTAAATTCCTAATAGATAGCATACGGAGTGGATGGCAGCATACGGAGTGGATGGCAGCATACTTATCAATTTTATTGATCAAAATATTAATTTCAATACAATGTCAAAATGACATGGGTATCTTACAGCTGCCAAAAATATTTTTCCATATCAATTTCACATATACCCAGGTATATTTGTAGAACCAAAATATGTCCAAGTCACTATGTGCTATCTTCTGGGCCATATAAACTTCATGCTCAATACTATTAACTTTTTGTAACAGGCTGCAACACATTTTCTCTTCACCGTATCATAGGAGCAATCTGCCAAACAGTAATTTACATAGAATAATCCTGTTTTCTGTTCAAAACTAGAAGAATCTACAATTGTATAAAACTATAAATCAAATTTCATAACCTGGAAAAGTCACAGGGCTTTCTCTTTAGAAAACTGCTAAATATCCATGGAACCACATCCCTGTAACTGTGATTATAGTGATTAAAAGTTTCCCAAAATGTAAATCAATTATTTTGTCTCGCCATAATATTTCTAATTTTCAGTCTTATTTATCATCTTTCCATAATATTTATTTTGCACTATCTTCAGCCTTTCTGCGTATTAAATGCAGTGTCTTCAAATGATGCATTAATTTTGTAAATTATTTGAAAACACGTTAAATTATATTATTTCAAAATAGGTTGCAAAGCTACTTCATGAATGGAACAGCTGCGTCAAAGTTGTCTTGAAATCATACAGGATGCTCTACAGAAACA
Organism: Cryptomeria japonica; assembly: GCF_030272615.1. Taxonomy (NCBI): domain Eukaryota; kingdom Viridiplantae; phylum Streptophyta; class Pinopsida; order Cupressales; family Cupressaceae; genus Cryptomeria; species Cryptomeria japonica. Next base: position 474,721,860 of record NC_081415.1, on the reverse strand, counting down.
TTTTAACTCTTAGCTTATTTGAGCTGCGTATACATAGAAAACGTAAATGTAGTTCTTTTAGTCCTTTGTGGAATTTAATATAGGCTATTTATTGAAGTAGAATCAATTCCTAACATTTTTTGTATATTGTAAATTGATGAAGATCTAGTCTTCAGTAGAGGATCTGACTTTTTGTTGGGATTCTACAGTATTTTGTTAAAGGGATGCTGACCAACTTCTCGTCTCTGAAGCTTGAAGAAATTCATAAGAGGCTTAGTGTAAGTACATGGGGAAAATTTCCTAAGTTATCATGTATGTTGAACTTGATATAGCTTTATAGCATTTCACTAGTCCGTGCAGGTGGCTCAATTTTCCCCTCCTCTTGCAGGATCATTCTCATGGATTTTATGTGTATGACCTATCACTACATCAGCTGCAAATGTTTTTGTCTCGTCTTGTATCGGAAGACAAGTTTGAAGTTAATGATGGAGAATACAGGTTAAGGAAGCAATAGAAGTTAATGATGGACAATACAGGTTACGGAAGCAATAGAAGTTGATGATGAGTACAGGTTAACTAAGCAATAGAGAATGATGGAGAATACGAGTTAAGGAAGCAATAGTGACTATAACTGTTTCTTTGCTTGAATGTATGGGAAAGTATCTCCTTACCGTTGCTTCTAGCAAGACTAATCTAACTAAACAGAATATAATAAGGGAAAGGAGGCTGGATTGTACATTTCCATTTATTCAAATCAGAATATTTTGTTGAATATGGTTGAGAAAATAGGTTTGATTGCATGTTTCGTTATATTTCTGGTTTTTGGAATTGAAGAGATGGTATAAATCATTCTGGTCAAGCAGTTAAAGTTTTGAGCTTTTATGCAAGTGGATGTATGGATGTTCAACTTACATTGCAACATTATCTCAACTATGATAGTATTTTGCAATAGATTCTAGAATGAAGCATTTAATATTTTGGGATCTAAGTTACTACATATGGGAAAGTTTCAGGTTGCTTTTCCATTTGGTATCATTTTGTTTTAGGTAATCAGAATCTACATTCTCTGTGTACAAAGATTTAACTTACTCTCATTTCTAGCCTGGTCTCATTATATCATCTTGAATTGAAATTGAACCAATATGATTCCTTATTCATTAAAAAGATGGAAATTTAAAAAGCAATATATACACAACAGGGAAAATACTTTCAGTTCGGCTTTTTGTTTGTTTTCAAATATTTCATAATTAATATCAGCTACTCCAAAATGAAGATTATCTCTATTTCTGTAATGTTTTCAAAGCATTTGGAAATTATATTTTTAAATATTGAAATGCTGAAAATTGATACTATGCCCGTTTCCTTTAGATTTTGTACTTATGACAACTAAGTTGTCCTCTATGCATTGACTACTATGCAAGATTATGTCCTTTTTGTGGAAGTTGGCAAATTAGCCTTTCCTAGACTAACCCCATCATCACTTATGTCTAGTATTTGGATCTGATCTCACATCTAGTTGTTTGCCGCATTGGTTTAGATTTACGAGTGCAGAATTGATCCAAGTAATTCTCACGTGTGTGGATTTAATCCCCAAGCTTTCAAATTTGAATTTCTTAATTTGGGCCCATTCTTTCCACCCTTATTAGCTTTTATGAGTCAATTGAAGTGCAAATAATTTCAAATTGCATGCTAGGGCAGTGTATGAAGAGAACACAATAATACTGAGAGGAGGGAGGAGAGAGGGAGGAGGGGGGAGGTGGAGTGTGAATCAGTAGAGCAATGGATTTCACCAATTTAAACTTTATTAATCATAATAGCATTATTTACTATTTTTTAACAATCATGCATATAGTAAGAAGACAATAACACAATATTTTACATGGAAACTCAAATGGGAGAAAAAGCACGACAAATCAATGCTTCTACATATTTCTTCTTTTACAATGTTGTAGGCACCAACCTACTAAAGGCATGAAATGACCGATAAAAAAATAATGAAAATTAAACAACTTGGCGGTATAATTTGCCACTTCCACTTATTTAGTGGGGAAATTACAAAATCAAAAGGAAGACTCAACCACTTATGTAGCGGGAGTAATACATTATTAGTTGATAATCAAAATGTTGGAAAGATAAAATAACTGTCTTAGGCGGTAAACCAGCCTCTTCCACTTATACAGTGGGTATTAGGGAACTAATCGGAATGACATATGTTGTTAGTACTACTAATCAACATTACATTATGAAGCATGAATTGCAAATCAAGTAATATTGTTGTCCAACAACTACAAATGATATCCAATGTTTTTTCCCAAATTTCAAGAGGCTCATAACCAAGGAAAACAACCCCAAACTCAAAATACTAAAGTCTAGAATACTTAATGAACAAACTGAAAATGCAGACCAGCAACACGAGACACACTAAAATGCTCCTGTCTCCTCCAAAACACAATGGATTGACTTGAAATAAAATGGTAATGAAGTCTAGAGAGGAGACGTCCAAGCCAAGACCCAAAACCAGTTGCGAATTTGATCTAACAATTAAAGCATGCTTCCCAAGACAACCACATCTATGGTACAACCTGGGAGGAAAGGGCAGACTTCAAGATAAAATTCCAATATGCAAAATAGAACTTGAAAATAAGTAGGAAGGGGCACCTAGACCATAGGAAAACAATGAGAGATTACCGAGAAGCAACAAAAAATCCCTCTTAGATTTATGATTGAAAGTCACTTTCAACTCCATAGCAAAACCAACAACCTGGTAAACTCACAAACACCCCCAAAACATCAAAAAACATCAAAGACCCCTTTACAATGAACTCCATTTGTTCTTCAGTGTAAAAAACAGCCTCACAGTCTCAACTGGTTGCTATCTCTCAAGCAAGAAGTCAAGAAGACACTAGGAGGTATGCATTCCTCAAAGCAAATCAATCTCAATTTCGACAACACTTCGTTACAAAATATTCATGGATTAATGAAAAAAGAGCCCAACACTCATATATAGCCTTTGTGACTCCAAATTCAATTCCACATTCCCTCCAAATGGACGCCAAACCCAAATGCATAATCACTTCTCATTATTTTGAAATTTGCATTTCATTTCTCCTTTTTTCCTAAATCGTCCTTCACAAAGAGGCAAATATACTTTATAAAAATATATCAATAAAGTATAATGTGGCATCCATAGGTAATAAACTGAAACATATTATAAAAATCAACTTATTCCTCCTTAAGGTATCCATCATGCCTTAATAATATTTCACTTAATAAAACATTTCACCTCAACAATGAAGCGCCCAACATAAGCTCTGAACTGCCAAAAATAACTCCAAGAATGTTGGAAGACCATCTGCTCAAACTGACCTACCAGAAATAGCCATCTAAACTGGCCTGTTGAAACCTTGCTAAAAATAGCACTTACTAAAAATAGCATATTGCTAAAAATACTAAGTGTGTCAAAATGCATTTTAACCACATTTTGAGTAGTCGTCGCAACTTACTAAAAAAAATAAAAATAGTAAGTCCGAAAAAGTAGCTAGATTTAGTTGCATGTCACATCATCGCAAAGTGCTCTGAAAACCCAGAAGGAATCCAGAATCAAAACTGTAAAACTCCAACATGCAAGCCACCAAAATTGCCAAAGCATCCTCCCAAAAAATAGGAAACCCTAATTACTGCTCCTGACTAGCCTACAGGTCTTTGGAATAGGCTAACGACCAACTGAACTGATCACTGCTAAGAAGGGGACATTACAAGGCACCAACCACTAACTTAGTTTGTGAGCACCAACCCACCAAAAGCACCAACTCCCACAATTTGTAGGCACCAACCTACTGGAGGCATCAACCCCCACTACTAGGCACCGACTTAGTGAGAGACACCAATCTCTCCTTTAAGAAGCACCAACTTCCAAATTATGGTTCCACCTTCATTATGTTGTTTCTTCAACGGATGATGGACATTATAATTATCTTTACCCTGCATATATTCAATCTCTCATTTAGGAAGCACCAACTTCCAAATTATGGTTCCACCTTCATTATGTTGCTTCTTCAATGGATGATGGACATTATAATTATCTTTAATCTGCATATATTCTTTGTTGAATCTATTATAAGTCCAATCACAGGTCTGCAATAAACATTTCCATAAATCTGCTTGAAGTTTCTTCTAAATTTCACCTATCAACTTGGCACATTCTTCATTTGAATCTACATACATTAAATTCATTTATTTGCTCTTCTAGAACTGATTATTCATGTTTCTCATCACCTCATCGTGTATATATGATAAACATATATGACTCCTCTTTTCATTGTTCCACGAGTTTTGGGGATGTTTCCTTGGGGAGACGAGGGCACGCATTCTAGGGACAAGGGTACTTGGGGCCTAAGTTTGGGGACATTTCCTTGAGGGATGGCAGGGGAGTGGTGCTGACATAATACATATAGTACTTGAAAAATTAGTTATAAAAAATATGTATAAGGAATAAGTAAAGACATTGCAATGATTGCATTGAACTTTGAACATTAAGTTATAACTAGAAAGATTTTGTTGCAGTATATTAAAAGGATCTAACCCTAGAGACAGTAAAAGATCTAATTAACCCTATCATTTTAGCTCAAGGTATAGAAATAATAGCTTAAATTTATTTCAATTTTGTCATCATGAAAAAAATCCGTGTAATGACCACTCTAGATGATCTTTTATTTTTTAACAAGTGTAAGAACCATGCAAACTAAAACAATGCTCTCTCCTATTAAGTAATGATAACAATTACGAGCCCAAAACATCACCATTGTAGGTCTAAATAGTCCCTTAAAGCCTCTTAAAACTCACTCTATGCAACCATGTTTGCCCCCAAACAATGCTAAACAACTTGAAATAGACTCAACAATATTGATTAGTCTTAAAAATTTGCAAGTCCCCTCCAAGGTTGAGGAATATCTGTGAGTCTCGGGGACATCAAAACATCCCCTTTGGCATTTTTGACACAAGAAATTTCTGAGAAACGTCCACCTAGTGAGGAAATGTCTCGGAGACGGTGGAGCAAACTTGGTGGAGGTGGAGGGATGACGAAGGGATATTCCCCAAGAGTCCTCGCATCTTGGGGACGTCCCCATCTTGGAAATGTCTACATTTTCAAGGGGGACATTTCCCCATAAAAGTTTTTCTTAACAAGGCACTGTGTTGTTTGTTATGATCCTAGCCAAGTGATCCTAGCTGAGTCTCAGGGATTCGGGACTCTTCAGGAACTCGCTCTGGGAAAGACACTAGAAACTGGTTTTTTGTTGAGTCCTATCGAGTTTTACAAATTTTTTGCCGAGTCTTAATTTAGGTCAGCCTTGCTGAGTTCGTGCTGAGTTCAAGTCTCGTTTCTACGTTTTTTTTCGGATTAAATATAAAGTATCAAAATTACATCTTCATCACATTAGTTCATGAGTTCGATCAGCAGGGGACGAATCAAAACTTACAAAAATACATCATACCCACTTACTTACAAAACATAGGAGTAACATAGAACAAAACCAATAAAGAACTACACCCCATAGTCAGAACAAAAGCAATAAAAAACTACACCCCATAGTCAGTCAAATGATGTATTTGTATCAGATAAACTGTTGTTCCTAGCTAGGGGAAACCATGCAGTCCATCCATTGTCCCCTTCCATCCAGACTTCAATCAGACCATTAACAATCTGTTCTACATGAAGGTGTACATTCTAGGTACAAATTCATTCTTCTCTATGAACAACATCCATCCTAGCTTGTCTTTGTTCCAGCTATTGCATGAACTTCAACAGGGCCTGTTCAAACATTGTATTGTTGCTTCCAACCCGGTCCCATGTACAACCATCAGATAATTCCTTCAAATAAATAATTGTAGAGCCATCCTTGATCCTTTGATCAAATTTTCCTTCATCTAACGTGAGGACCACGGTAACCTGCAGGGAAATTAAGAGAAAAATGAGTCTCCTCAGAGACTCAGTAAGGTTCCTAGATTTACCAGTAAAGACATCATCATTGTGAAATTTTCATATCAGCCACAAAATCTCTAGAGCTATCACCAAATTTTATACCAAAATTTTTCCACACTTCCTTAGCAAAGTGATAGTCAAAGAAAACATGATTTACAGTCTCAGGGAGGTGGCATATTTTACAAATGAAGAAGTTTCTCTCAAAGTCTTTCAAGGGTAGTTTTTGAAGAATCAACTACCAGCCAAAGAAATTTTTTTTTGGTTCTGAGGGACCTACCCAGAATCTCATGAAATAATTACTCCAGTATTGCGGGGGTTAGACAAGGTTCCAAGAGGAGTTAAGGTAATCAAAGATGCAATCAATATTTAACAGGGAGTCATAGATAGGTTTGGCCTTGAGGAGGGGTAGGGGCGTACCATCCGACCAACAAAGGACAACAGGGGGAGATTGAGAGGGGCAGTAGGGGTGCTGGGATAGGATAGGGGAGAGGGCATCTCTCAGGACTTTAAAGGTTCTATATTGAGAGTGAGGAATACCAAATTTGATGGAGAGCTCCTTTCAAGAGAGAAAAATTCCATTATGCATAATATCATCCAATACCCTGATGCCTCGATTATGCCAGTAGCAGCCTTGCAATAAAGCAAGAGGTTTATCATTATGCTTCAAATTCCACCAGATGGATTTATCCCCTGTGATAGAATCTAAATTAGCAGACGGTCTAATAAACTTCATTACAGCTTCCCAGGCTTTCCATAGTGACTTGAATACCTCAGACCCAGATGGAGCCACCTGAAATTCACCTACCAGCAAGTCACCTAAAGGAAGATTCTTCCATTTTCTGGCTCTCTTTGGAACTAGTCGGGAAATATTGTGTCTAACAAGAACCTTCCAAGGCTTATTGCCATCCATGGCCCCGAAAATCCTTTTGGATGCTAGAGCAATACCTTGCAACCTTAGGTCTTTGAGTCCCATACCACCCTTTTGTTTCTTGATAATACACCATTCACATTTAACAACATGCTGCTTCCTGCTACCTTTCCAATCAGACCAAAGAAAAATTCTGATTTGTTTCTAGATATAGTTAAATTGGTAGTTGCAAAAGAGCTAGGCTGAGGAATAGTAAATGTTATATGAGGACGTAATCTTTTGGCATACCTAGAATCTTCCCGCTAAAGACAAAAAATTTC